>NC_084824.1:43224853-43524853 GCF_958449725.1 Rosa rugosa | reverse complement strand
TTCTAGTAGAGATCAATGCAGGTGTTGTTTATCCTTTATATCAAACAAAACAGTTATGCAGTTCCATTCATTAGGGAACTGCTACATAACTTCCTTATCCTTGTCAAATTGGTTTGATGTTGATAACCACGCAATTTGAAATTCAAATTCAAATAGATTTCAATATGGGTGCGGCTATTGCCACCCTACCATTTTCTTTGTTCACCCTACTTGCTCATTACACCCTATATTAATTTCAATTATTATATTTACTTATCTAACCCATTTCTCTTTCCAGAAATATCCTTATATGACATATGCAATTAAAGAATTTTTTTTAACGAAAATGTCTCATTTAATTTATACCAATAAATAAAATAAAATATATTAAATTTCTTAATAAAATTATAATCTAATTCACTTCCATTTTTTTTAATTTTTTCTTCTTTCAATTTCAATGTTCATCTATTTTAATTCATGTTAAAAGATTAGTAAAGTTAACAACTTTAAGAAACGAAGAAGAGATTGATTTTTGTGTGTGTGTGTGTTTTACAAAGGGTATTGCAAAGATGATGAAGTTAACACTAATAGTTTTGTGAATTGATACACGAATTACAATGAGGAGGCAACAAAAATATTAAAAAAATATTAATACATTCAAATTTGGGTGGTGAAGATGAAGATTAATGTTATTCAATGAAAAATTAAGTAGTCTTTATATTTAATTATTTAGTTATGTATTTAATTTTCCATATAGATTAGGATTTAAAAAAAAATTAGTGTACTTATTAGTCATTTTGCACTTGGGTAATATAGTCTTTCAATAATTCAAATGTTTGTAGGGTGAACTAAGAAAATGGTAGGATGGCAATAGCCGCACCCTTTCAAAAAAAAAAAAAAAAAAAAATATATATATATATATATATATATATATATATATATATATATATAACTATTTTTTATTACAAATTTATATATACAACGTATTAATATTTATTTGAACTCTAAACTTCTCAAAAATATCAGCTTAACTAGACATCAACTAGTTCTAATGAGGTTTTACAATCTCCCACTGAACTAGACATCACACATAATCTATTGTATTAATGAGTTGTTTCTTAAGTGTGCACCAGAGTTCAGAAACACCATCTGTCCTCAAAGTTAGGGCTGTCAATGGGTCGTGTCGGGTTGGGTTCGTGTCGGGTCAAAGTATTTGTCGTGTAGCAAGATACAAACCCAAATCTCCCAACCCATTTAATAATCGTGTCAGAAATTTAAACTCAAACCCAACCTATTTATTAAATGGGTTACCCGTTTCCAACCCGCTTAACCCATTTAATAAATAGGTCATGTCGTGTTGGACAAAATGACTCATTTAAGGGTTAACAATGCAACCCATTAAACTTAAAAAATGCATAAATTGATTAAATTTACTAAAAACTCCACAAGACGAAGAATATAAATAATTATATATAATTCATAAATAATTAAATCCAATAATTATGAAGCAAAATATTTCAAATTGTTTAATCCTATGATCAAATACTCTCAACGTCCAAAATTTCAAGAAGTATAGCTAATCGGATTATACGGGTTCACTTCGTGTTGGCGGGTTAACCCGTGGCCAACCCATTTATTAAATGGGTCATGGCGGGTTGACCCACGGCCAACCCGCTTTATTTCGTGCGGGTTTCGAGTCGTGTTATCGGGTCGTGTCGGAATTGACAACCCTACTCAAAGTTATGTCAATTTTCCTTAACTACATTGAACTACAGAAGACTATAATGAATTCGCAAAACATTGATCTTCTGCAATCACAATATAGCAAGCAAAATTACAGGAACTACCTCAAGTGTGATTTGTACCGGCCAGTTTAATATTTACAGTAATAGATTTGTAACATATATTTGATCCAAAATTAATTTCAAGAAGATGAAGAGCTGTATTATCTTACTGATTTGGCATATCAGTATTAGGTTCTTCTACATATGTACATATTCACTGATTTAGTATATCAGTTTCAAGTTCCTTATATGTACATGGTTCTGCATATGTACATGTTCTACCTACAGTGACTAAATGTTGAAAACTAATTTTATTCAAATGATAAGATATCAAATGATGAATTTCATGAAGATACTAACTTATTAAAATATAATAGTTGATAGAACTAGTTCACATAAAATGCATCACATATCTATGGAGTCTAACACTCCCATATTCTTAACATGATCAATGAAAACAAAAATTGATAATGCCTTGGTTAAGAGGTCTGCTAGCTGTTCTTTGGTGCCTATCTTAATCACCTCCACTTCTTTATCTCTGACACTTTCTCTAACTGAGAAGTACTTAACATCTATGTTTCTAGAACCAGATGTCCTTCTGTTATTCTTTGAGAAGAATACTGCTGCAGCATTATCACAATAGATAGGCAGATGTCTTTCTATGGAATCTACCATGCCCAATCTCAAAATGAAATTTCTCAACCATAAAGCATGTAAAGCAGCTTCATAAATGGCTATGTATTCTGCTTGAAACGTTGAAGTGACTATCAAGGATTGCTTGTTTGTTTTCCAAGAGATTGCACCTTCAGTCAGCATGAAAATATAACCTGATGTGGATTTTAAATCATCTAAGCCTTGCTTGTAGGATGCATCAGTGTAAGCTTCTACTCTCAATTTCTGATCCTCCAACTTTCTATATACACAAGCATATGATCTCTTGTGTCCTTCAAATACCTCAAAACTTTCTTCCCAGCCACCCAATGTTCATGTCCTGCATTAGATTGGTATATTGACAACATATTCACAGCAAAAGCTATGTCAGGTCTAGTGCAAACTTGAGCATACATTAAACTCCCAACTAAGCTAGCATAAGGTATCTTCTCCATTCCTTTCCTTTGCAATGCATTTTGAAGGCACTGACCTTTATGCGATTTATCCCCTCTTGACATAGGTGATTCATCAGACTTGCATTTCTCTAAACCAAACCTCTGTAGCATCTTATCAATATAGTTTTTTTGAGACAAACCAAGTGTGCACAAGGTTTTATTTCTGGTAATCTCAATTCCAAGAACATAATGCGCTTCTCTCATGTCCTTCATATCAAATTTTTGCAGCAAAAACTCCTTGGTAGATTTCAGTAGATTGATATTGCTACTGGCTAGCAAAATATCATCTACGTATAGGATTAAAAACACCACCTCACTCCCACTGACCTTGCAGTATATACATTCATCTAACTTATTCTCTTCAAATCTAAACTTGATAGTGATTGAATTCATCGAACTTTAGATACCATTGTCTGAATGCTTGTTTGAGTCCATAAATGGACTTTTGAAGCTTGCAGACTTTCTTTTCATCATCAACAAATCCCTCTGGTTGTAACATGTATATCTCTTCAAGCAAACTTCCATTCAGAAAAGCTGTCTTGACATCCATTTGGTGCAACTTCAAATTTTAGTGTGCCACCAAAGCCATGATCACTCTGAATGCATCCTTTGTTGAAACTGGAGAAAATGTCTCATTGAAGTCAATACCTTCTTTTTTATTATATCCCTTTGCAACCAATCTGGCCTTGTGCCTCTCCACCTTTCCATTTGCATACTTTTTGGTTTAAAAAACCCATTTGCAACCTATGGGTTTCATATCTTTTGTTCTATCCACCAAAGTCCAAACTTCATTTTTGGACATGCTCAAAAGCTCATCCTGCATTGCCATGTTCCATTGCTCACTGTGCTTTGATTGCATAGCTTCCGTTAGTGATACAAGATCTTCTTCCCCCAAATCAAGTTCAGCTTCAGTTAAGTACAACTTGTAGTCATTAGAAATTGCTGGTTTTCTGGTTCAAGTAGATCTTCTCACTGCTTTTGATGTACCAGCAATATCAACTTTTGAGTTTTCCACACTTTCACAATGCTGAACTTGATTTTCATTTACTGCTTCTGCTACTGTATTTTGATTTTCAGATGCTACTGCTTCTGCAAGTTGTGTTCCATTGTCCAGGACTGGTGTAACACTGCAATCCTGATATGCGATTGATGCAATGCTACAGTCCTGATTTAGGACTGATACATCACTACATCCCTGATTTAGGAATGAAACATCACTGCAGTCGTAATACACGAACCATTCTTCCATATTCTGATGTGCTTGTTCTGTGCTTGAGCCTTCATCTGTTTTTTCAATATCATCAAATATTTCATCATAAAAGGTGGCTCTGTGAGTTTCAAAAATTCTAGTGCCTCTTCTTGAGTTGTAGAACTTGAATCCCTTCGATTTTTCTCAATAACCAATAAAATGAGCACTGACAGAGAGTGAGTCCAACTTATCATTCTTCTCCATGTTATAGACTCTTGCTTTTGCTTTACAGCCCCATACATGCATATGATTCAAGCTAGGCTTGTATCCACACCAAAGCTTAAAAGGAGTTCCTTTGATAGCTTTACTTGGTGTTCTATTGCATATGTAGTTGGCCGTCTTTAAGGCTTCCCCCCATAAATACTTTGGAAGCCCTGCTCTTGCAAACATGCTCCTTACCATATCCATTAAGTTTTTTTTTTTCTCCTTTTAGAAACACCATTCTGTTGAGGTGTGTATGGTGTTGTATATTGAGCTTTAATGCCACATTCTTCCAAATACATTGCAAAAGGACCTTTGTGTTGTCCTTTCTCCGTAAACTTTCCATGGAATTCACCACCTCTATCTGATCTTACCATTTTGATAAGTTTTTCAGTTTGTCTCTCAACTTTAGTTTTGAATACTTTAAAAACATCTAAGAATTGAGACTTTTCAGAAATTAAATAAACAAAACAATACCTAGAAAATTCATCTATGAAGGTGACAAATAACAATTTCCACAAATGGTTTGGACTGGAAAAGGATCACATACATCTGTATGAATCAGTTCAAGCAAGTTTTCAACTCTTTTAGAACCAAAATTTCTAGCATTAGTCATCTTGCCTTTCAAACAGCTCACATGTGTTTCAAAATCACCAAAATCTAATTGAGGTAAAATACTTTGCTTGACAAGTTCTTGCAGCCTAGACTTAGAAATGTGTCCCAACGTTTCATGCCATAGAAAAGATGACGAACTACGATTGCTTTTCCTTTTGGATCCTGATAATTTGTTTATTGACAGAACATCCAGAGGTTGGGATACTGCATTATTGACACAATCGATTAACCAATGACCATCTATCAACTTAGCATCACCAAAACAAACACTTTTATAATAGAAATACATATCTATATTATTACTAGAAAAGCCATAGTCACCACCTAATACAAATTGAGAACCTAAGATCAAGTTTCTCTTTATTACTGGAATACAGTAAACATTGTTTAGTACTAATATAAACTTATTCCTAAAACATAATTCAACAATTCCTACTGCTTGAACTGCCACCCTTTGGCCATTTGTTGCACAAACTCTTGTCTCATTCCTTTTTGGGATTGTTATCCTTGATAATCCATGTAGTGAATTGACAATATGTATAGGTGAGCCAATATCAAACCACAATGAGTTGTCAAAATTAAAAATTTTAGACTTTACAAGAAAAATAGTTTTTGACATAAATGTACCTTTCTTGTTCAACCAATTCTTGAATCCCTCACAATCCTTCTTGAAATGGCCTAACTTCTTGCAAAAGAAACATTTCACAAGACCTGAGATTTTGAGACATTTTCCCTTATCATTTTCAGGTTTCACAACATTCTTTGAGGTGCTTCCCTTGACTTTCTTATTGCCAAAGGTTTTCTTAAATTTTGGCTTTGTGATCAGATTCACACTTATTACCTTGCCTTTCTTGATTATCTCTTCCTCCTGCACACAGATTGAAATGAGTTCATTCAAACTACATTTCTCTTTCTGAGTGTTGTAGAGACTTTTGAGGTGGCTGTATAGGTCTGGCAGTGTGTTGAGCAGTATGTGTACTAGAAAAGAGTCCTCAATGGTCATGTTCAGACCTTTCAGCTTTCCAGCGATGTCTATCCCCTTCATTATGTACTCTCTGATGCTCCCTTGGCTAGTGAACTTAATCCTAATAAGTTTGTTCATCAAATTTCATGTTTCTGCTTTGTCAGACACCTTGTACTTCTCTGCAATAGAGTTAAAATAAATTCTAGCATACTAAGAATCAGTTATTCCTCCTTTCACTGCATCTATCATACTCTTCTTCATGCAGATCAATGCCATTCTGTTGTGCCTATGCCACTGAACATACTTGTCTTTTGCTTCTTTGCTTGCATTTGCAGCCAATTCTGCAGGTGGTTCCTCCCTCAACACATGATCAAAGTCTAAGATCCCCAGATTCAATTATATATCACTCTTCCACTTCTTGTAGTTCAGTCCATTGAGCAACTCAATATGATTAATGCTCGTGGGAAAATGCATTGCTGTTATGTGATGCAATTAATCTAAGTCAGTATGACATTCTAGTGTTTGAAAAATACGTACACCAGAATTATATATATGTCCAAAATGCTATATCAAGATATGAAATAACATTTGAATAAATGCAGATACACAATACAACAAACTATGGTATTTTCAAGAAATTTTGGTGTTATTTGTAACACACTTTTCTGTAATATCATATGAATGTTCATTCCAGTGCATATGCTAACTTAAATAACCAAATGTCTTATCACTAACTTCTTTGGAAATCAGAATCATCAGATTTATTTTAAGTTTATCTGAGTCTTTGTTCTCTGTTGATAAATGAATTAATTCATGCATTTACATAGCAGCCACTTTGATGGCAGGAAGTATAATGTGTATGAACTATTCTAGAAAACATTGCAGGATGCATATGAATTTGTATTAGTGGCTACTTTGGCAGCATACTAAGATACAATGAAACATATGCAGCATTTTATGGGATTTCTCATTATGCATATCAGTAAGTATAATCTTATATAATAACTTTGCAGATGATTATAATGTGTGAAACAATGATACAAATGTACTTCCTATATAACCAGAATGTATCAACTGGAATATATATAATGTAAATATCATTTATTAGATCAAAAAGTGAAAAAAACACAACAAGAGAGCATGTTATTTCATATGCAGCAATATCAAAAACATATTCATATTGATCATACTGAAACAATATCATAATCAATCCTAATTTGAGCATAGTAGGCTCTGATACCATTTGTAAGAAGTAAACTGGACAACATGTATATTTACATGAATAAAAATCAACTATGACAAATATATGATTGATATAGTATACTAATCCTAAGTTAGGATGCGTAAATCATTGCAATCCTATAACACAATAATAACATACATATGGCAGTAAACGATATAAATTGACATAAAAGACAAAGGGTGTGTAGAGACACTAACTAGGTCTCACGGCCTCCTTCCATTGTTCTTCTCCTAGATCAACCCTTGATCTCAGATTGCTAATGGGACAATTTGATTGAGGTTTGGTGTTATAGCAGGGATCAATGCAGGCGTTGTTTATCTTTTATATCAGACAAAACAGTTATGCAGTTCAGTGCATTAAGGAACTGCTGCATAACTTCCTTCTCCTTGTCAGATTGGTTTGATGTTGATAACCACACAATTTGAAATTCAAATTCAAACAAATTTCAATATATATAATTATATATATATATATATAACTATTTTTGATTACAAATTTATATATGCAACGTATTAGTATTTATTTGAACTCTAAACTTCTCAAAAATATCAGCTTAACTAGACAATGTTGATGTCTAGTTCTAATGAGGTTTTACAAGACCCATCAACATTGTCTGCTATTTATGATCACAATAAATACACACATACACAAAAGAAAAGGACTATGAGCACCTGGTCTCACTACAAACCCAATGGCCTTATACCACCCAAGGCATCATAATACTATCATATTCGTATGTAATTATCAAAAAATAACTTGCGAGGACTCTCCTCTGACCTGAAAATACTTTCTCCGCACCCAACTTAATGAACTATGAAAAGGAAAAGTAACCCTAAATACTTAGAAAATGAAAAGGAAAACGAAGACAGCCCAACCCAGCTCATCCTTAATCTCTTAATGGATAAATGATGCACCGCAAAAGGAATGAAAAACAGAAAGCCGCGTAAAATATAAACAAAATGATTTGAAAGTTCACGCTCAATAAGAGTTTTTATTGCTGGAAAAAGAAAAAAGGAAATAGAGCTTCTATTCATACCTCCTAAATTGTTATTTAGACCTCTACTGAATTTTTTCCTCAAAATTTTCCAATTTTATCCTTCACTAGTGTTTCTCTCTGTACCTTCTTTCTTTTCAATTTGCACTGATCTTTTCTACCTTACATACCAATTGCTGGAAACTACTGCCATCAAGACCTGATGGCCTGGCCCTTATCTCCTTCATCGTGGCTGCTAAGATCTATTTTCTCTTCTATTGAAGGAACCAAGTCTGGTTCCCTTTATTTCCAATTGAAAAAAAAAAAAATAGAAGACACTGGTTTCGTATGGTGGTGTTGGAAATTGACTGAAACTTGAGGGAATTAGAAATTTAACTCCCTCGTCCTTCTTAATTCTTCATAAACTTTAATCATTTACTGTTTGAGCCCAAAAGTAATTTTGGCAATATCCTTTAGTGGATCTAGCACAGCGGGCCGATACCTGCGGCCCAAAAATAAGCCTACTAGGGTTTGGGTTATAGCTTCGCCCATTCCGGAATCCATAAGGAAAACGAAACCTTATTGGAATCAAGTAGCAGAGATTGACTAGGAAACTTCAATCAATAGTCCTTCTACAACAAGGAGCAGTCAAAACCCTAGGTATATATACCAGGTTTCAAGGAAGAATTAAGACCTCTCTCATATCAATCAATCCTAGCGATTACAAAGCCTCCCCGGAGCAAACCTTCAACCTTGTTGAAACCCGGTGACCGTGCGCCAGTCCTAGTCTCTCCAAGAGCCGACTGTCAGCATCACCAGACCAACCCGGCGACCGTACTTCCAATCCCAGTCTCCCAGCGAGCCGACTGCGAGCGCAACCGCCACCGTTACTACCATCGAAGCAAGGGTAACGCCCTCGCAACCCAGCGAAGCTAAAGTCACGCTTTAGCAAACCCGTGCTTTCTCCCAACTTCCCAGTGATTGCTCTGCTTAGTCTACAACACTAAGTATCGATTCGGTGACCGCAAGAGATCACAACCAAAGTCCTTATCCGTAAGGCAAAAGTCCTTTTCCGAAAGGCTAGAGAAGAACCCTGTGACGAGGTTGGTGCTCTCCTCGTCCACAGCGCTTGAAGAAGAAGTCAGGTCAAGGGACTACCCCAACGACTGCACCCCGCGGTGCTGGCACGCCTGCGCAATCACTCGCTCAAAAGAGACAGTTTGCAAGCCAACTGGTTTTGGAGCCAAACATTTTGGCATGCCCAGTGGGACCAACTAAGTGTCTCTTCGTGAACGTTAGCCATTGGGAAGTCAAGCGAAAACCCTTACAAAAAGGGCTACGCTAACTGCTCAAAACACAAGACCTCCAGTTACAAACCGCATCCTCGCGCGGATTGTCGTGGTCTGTCAGAAGAACAAGTAATTCAAAGATTCTCTCTTTGTCCCCAGTTCTCCGATATGTCAACTGAACAGGGAGAGAGTCACTCGACCGCTACTGAGGGTCAGACTGTCATCACTGATCAGGCCAGTGAGCCTGTCGTTACCCCTGTCTCCAATACGGTGGGGAGTGAAGAATCAGAGGATTTCGTTGAGAAACCTATTCCAGAGGGAGCGACCGTCGAGGTTGCATGCGCGATCATCTCGGAAAACATTGAAAACCATCGCAAGAAGATGGCTGCTGATCTGAAAAGGGAGAACGCGAAAACAGATAGAATCTTACGCGAAATAAACCAGCGTATTTCCCAACAAGCTATGGAAACTGAGCAACTGATGTCGCAAACTGAGAATGCATTGAAAGCTCAAGCTATAAGCATCGCAGATGCCCAGAGTCAGCAGCAGAAAAAGATCATTGATGCTCTGGCGAATCATACCAAGCAAACAACATCAGATATGGCAGGTCTTCGCAAAGATGGAGCAACTCTCGCAACCGAGGTGGCCATGCAAAGAGCTGAGTTGAACCAAGCTAAAGAAGTGTTGAATAAGACGTTAGGAGATCCTAACGCTATCCTTGGTTCCCTGGGCCAACCATCTGGTTCAGGTAAATATGTACCGCCAAATCAGCGGGAAAAGGGTAGCAGCAGTACCGCTACACCTGCCGCGACCGCTGCTACCACGCAAGTGAGAGATAAGGAGCGAGCTCTGGTTATTGGCGGCAGCAAGGAAAAAACCACACCGTCAGGTGGACAGACCGCCAGACAGAAGCAGCAAGCATCGAAAAATGCTGACACTTCGTCCGACCCCTCTGTGTTCATTCAGTACGACAGCGATGGGGTAGAGAATGTATACCAAGAGCTGCCAGGAAGCTATTATGGAATTGACCAGGCTGGTAACCCGATCAAGATAACAGCTTTGGCAAAAGAGATGCCTATGCCAGTAGTGACTCTTCAACAACCAGCTGCAACCCGCGTTGTGCAGATAGGAGAAGGGATAGCGACGGTAAACCAAGCAATACCTGCGCAGCCTGTTCGCCATACAATGGCAATACCACCTCCTCCTCCTCCGGGTCCAGAGTATGTGAGACGAGATGAGGTAAAGGAGATGATCAGACAGGCTAACCTTAGGGCCCAGATGGATGGGGTCTATGAGGGACCTTTCCCACCGCACATAATGCTCGCGCCTTTCCCCAGGGGTTATAAAAACATCATATTTGCTACCTTTTCAGGGGAGGATACCGAGAATGCGGCAACTCATCTGGCCAGGTTCAGGGTACAATGCGGCCAGTACCAGAATGACGACATCCTCAAGTGCAGGATCTTTGGTACTTCTCTATCAGGGGCTGCCTTTAGGTGGTTCTCCAAACTGCGACCAGGAACTGTGGCAGATTGGCCTGTAATGGAAAAGCTCTTCCGAGAGACTTTTGGGGCCACAGAGCCTGAGGTAGACTTGGCTTCTCTCACCCAGATGGCCCAACAGCCCACAGAGTCCGCTGTGGCCTACCTTCAGCGCTTCCAGATTCAGAAGGCCAAACTGAATGTGATCCTGCCGGAGAAAGAGTTGATCAAGTTGGCGATCAAAGGCTTAGAGCCGCGCCAGCGAAAGAAGCAGCATGGAAGCATGATTCAGTCAATGGGAGAGCTCATCACAGAGGTGGGAAGCTTCGAACATCTCCTCAGAGAAACTGACGCCAGGAAGAATGCGTCCAGAGGGACGTATGTACCCGGGAAAAATCGCACCATAGCGGCCCTGAGCTACCAGCCGGCTACGTATGATCCTTACTATAACTATCATAGTGAGGATTTGGTTCAGGAGGACGATGAGGAAGATGAAAGCGACATCGCTGCTTATGAACTGACAGGGAGAAAGAACCCAGCCTTGAAGCAACTGAAAATCTCCAAGGAACTTGTCAAGCTCAAATCGATGGCCTTCACTAAACCTGAGTTCGCGGCGTATACATATGATGCCAACAAGGCACACGAGATTCTAGATGAGATGATCGCCGCGAAGATGGTGAAGACCGACTTTGGACCTTTCCCTCGACCAGATCAGCTGAAAGGAAAGAAGTATTATAAATTCCATAACTTGTGGAACCATAATACAGCTGACTGTGTGAAGCTCAAGGACCAGATTCAGGTATGGCTCAATAACGGTAGTCTTCAAGTGGAGGCTCCAGTAACTGCAGCAGCGCTTGTTGACCTAAACCCTTTTCCTGATACGGGGATCAACATGGTCGATGTGAATTGGACCAAGCAGAACCAGAGGAAACCAACCCTGGATTTGAACACAAAGGGGCGAGAAGGAGAGCTTAACGAGGCCCCTGCCCAGAAGAAGGCTAAACCATTTGGTCAGGCCTCGCCCGTAGTGTTATGCTCGCGGTGCAAGGAAGAGTGTGGCATCCAAGTGTCGCACGAAGAGGTCGAGCAGACATTTCGTTTTGGCTCTCTCCCGCCCATCAAGTGGGCTTCGCCATCGCGAAACTATCAACCTTCCAGCCCGAGAGAAAGGGAGGAAATGGGGTCACCTACAAAGGACTCCAATCTGTTTAAAAAGCTGAGGGCAGCTACGGTTGATCAGCAGACAGAGGCGAAGGCTGCCAACAAGCACAAAGACATTCTGACAAAACCCTACATCCCACCGGCTTCAACCGCTACCATCAAGGAAGGGAGGTGGTACACCAGGGAGAAGGGGAAGGCAGTGGAGATAAGTCCTTCCAGAAAGCGAAAACTGCAGCGCAGGTTTGGGGAAGCCAAGCGCGCGCTCGAGGCTTTAGACCAGGGCCTGATCAAACCTTCACAATTGGTCAAATCGCCTGAGCAGTATCATAGGGAGATGGAAGCACTTGCTGCCAAGCCATTAGTGGCCCCTCGTAGTTTGCGAAAGCAAGCGAGCTCAGCAATAGGGGTTTCTGAGCCCAGTGTTTTTTGCAGAATTACCAAGGAGAGAACACTTCCGCCAGCCAGAAAGGAGAGCTCACCGTCCAGGCGACCGCACGTCAGGCGCCGTGTGTTTCGTAATGAACCAGAAGCCAAGCCCTCAGTTTTCGAGAGACTGGGGGGCAAGGATAGGACTACCGACACTTTACAGTGGAGACCTAAAAAAGTCCAGAGTGTAGTATTTGCTCCCCTAGAGGCAGATTCTGCTAGGGAACCAAAATCAGTTTCCCCTGGAAACGCTCCCGTGGTTCAGGAGCATGAGCAGTGTGAGATAAAAGGCCTCACTGAGGAATCCTTAGTAGACAGGTTGGCTAAACAGTTCAACACGGTTATCCCTGTCAACGAACCCAAGCTCAACCTGGAGGATGACACATGTGAATTAGATACGTCCTGCAATATGGTTTATGTGCTCCCAGCGCGGTATGCAATACCGGTCGCGGCTCAGGAATGCGTAGAAACTGAGGAATGTAATACACAGCCCCTGCAGATCACGTCAGCGGTCCCAACACCGGTAGAAGAGATTGTCTGTCTGGAAACAGAGGACGCCAACAGTAAAGAATTCTTCATGAGCTTCACTAGGCCAACGCTTGCTATGGTCCAGCACATGAGACCTTTATACATCACGGCGGACGTTGGCGGTACCAAAGTTAGCAAGATCATGGTTGATACTGGAGCTGCGGTTAATGTCATTACTACTAGAACCATGCACTTGCTCGGAATCAAGAAGGAGAAGATCCAGTCAACGTCTCTCACTCTCAAGAACTTCGCGGGGACTGTAACAAAGACCTTGGGATTACTTTTCTTGCGTATCAAGGTAGGTCCAGCAGAGGGAGTTTATGCTTTCTTTGTGACAGATTGCTATGCGGCCTACAGCGCTATCCTGGGAAGGGACTGGATTCACCGGAGCTACTGTGTTCCGTCAACCCTCCATCAAGAACTTATTATGTGGAACAGGGAGACAGATAAAGCTGAGGTGATCAAAGCGGATCCTCGTCCATTCTCAGTATCCGCAAACTATGTAGATGCCAGGTACTATTTGGAGCCTATCGCTCCATTGCAAGTCAGTGGCCTCGATAACAAAGGCCGCCCCACAGGGGTGACGGCCTCTGAACTGGCACAGTGGGGGCTTACGCTTGCAAAAGAAGGCTTGGAAAGGCCTGGCCACGCTGTGCCTAAACCCTTAAACGATTAATGGATTACGACCTTCCAGAGGAAGGGATAGAGGCCCTCCACTCGCTGTACGAAAGATTATCATCATATCTAGTGGAAAAAGAGGCCTATGAGCGAATCGCGACTTTGGAAATCATTGAAGAAGAACTCTCCGATCAGGAACAAGAGGATGAGGTGGAGATTCAGCTCGCTCCGGCAGCGTTGGACGACACGCCTCCCAAAGTTAGAGACCCTACCGAGAAAGTCAATCTCGGGACAGCAGATGAGCCCATGGAAGTGGCTATCAGCGCTTACCTAGAGCCTAGCGAGAAACAGAGGCTTATCGATTTATTGCTAGAATTCAAAGACTGCTTTGCGGAAAAGTATGAGGATATGCCCGCCCTGTCACCAGACTTGGTTTGCCACCAGCTACCAACACTCCCTGACAAGAGGCCTGTGAAACAAGAACCGCGAAGAATGAATTCAGAAACTCAAATCCTCGTCAAAGAGGAGGTTGAAAAAATGCATAAATCAGGCATTATCAGGGTGGCCAAATACAATCAGTGGCTATCTAACATAGTGCCTGTCCGCAAGAAGAATGGCAAGATGAGGGTCTGCGTAGACTATAGAGACCTTAATACTGCTACACCTAAGGATGTCTACCCCATACCGGTCGCGGATATGTTGGTCGACGCCGTTGCGCGACATGAATTATTGTCCTTCATGGACGGTACTGCAGGATATCACCAGATTCCGGTCGCAGAAGAAGACAGACACAAAACCGCTTTCCGCTGCCCTGGGTTCGCGGGCGTTTTTGAATATGTGGTTATGCCTTTTGGACTGAAGAACGCTGGTGCGACTTATCAAAGAGCCATGAACCTAATATTTCATGACATTCTTGGAAAGATTTTGGAGGTTTACATTGATGACGTGGTTGTCAAATCTCAGAAAAGAGGAGATCACATCACAGATCTCAGGAAAGTATTCGAGCGCATGCGACAGCACAAGCTTAAAATGAATCCCGCTAAGTGCGTTTTTGGGGTTCAAGCAGGAGACTTTCTTGGGTTCATTGTCCATCAGAGGGGAATTGAGGTCCCTGAAGACAAAGCGAGCGCAGTCATCAACGCATCTCCGCCACGCACGAAGAAGGAGCTGCAGCGTTTGCTTGGTAAAATCAACTTTTTGAGACGCTTTATCTCTAACTCTGCAGGTAAGATCCAGCCTTTCTCTCCTCTGTTGAAGCTACAGGGCCAGAACGAGTTCGTCTGGGAGCATAAACACCAAGAGGCTTTTGATAAAATCAAGGCCTACCTGGCGAGCCCACCAGTGCTCGTTCCTCCTAGGGTTGGATTCCCATTAAAACTATATATTTCTGCAGCTGAGGCCTCCATTGGCAGCCTGCTCGCCCAAGACGATGAGGGTGGTGTCGAACATGCCATATTCTATCTTAGTAGGACACTCACAGACTGCGAGACAAGGTACACTCCGATGGAAAAGCTGTGTCTCACATTGTACTTCTCAGCATGCAAGCTGCGCCACTACATGTTATCCTTTACCACTTGCATCATCGCTCAGACTGACTTGGTCAAGTACATGCTGTCGCGGCCTATTCTGAGAGGCCGCATTGGCAAATGGGTATTGGCTTTATCTGAATTCTCGCTACAGTACGTGCCACAAAAGGCCGTAAAGGGACAGGCTATCGCAGATTTCCTGGCACACCACCCTACCTTGGACATCCCCGTAGTGAAGGAGTTAGAGATAACAGTTGTAACCATCACTCGGCCAGATTTAGCGCGCATCCCAGAATACGCTGTCCGGTATCAAGCCACAGTCTCCTTGCAGCCCTGGATACTGTACTTTGATGGTTCAAGAACGGAAACGTTAGCAGGGGCAGGGATCGTTCTGGAGAATCCAGCGGGCGATCGTTTTTCTTATTCTTTCCAGCTGGAGTTCAAATGTACAAACAATCAAGCAGAGTATGAGGCCCTGATCATTGGCCTAGAGGTTCTGCTAGAGTTGGGAGTAAGGGACGTTCAGGTACACGGCGACTCTTTGCTTATAATCAACCAGCTCCAAGGAAAGTACAAGTGTGAAAGCCTTTTGCTTATACCCTATTTGCATCGCGCCATTGAGCTTCTGGATCAATTCGATGAGGCAGATTTGGAGCACATACCCCGTGAGCGCAACTTTGCGGCCAATGAGCTCGCTCAATTGGCTACAGGCATTACATTGAAGTATGGCGTTCGCGAGCGCATCCTGAAGGTCGAGCGCCGCACACTGCCTTCGTGGCTCGCGCGGCCTGACCCACCGGATGATCCAGTTGTCGCGGTTCTCGAGCCTATTGACGTCGATTGGCGCATTCCGCTGATTGACTACCTCAAGCAACCAGACCCTACAGTAGACAGGAAGACTCGTTTTCTTTCCTTGAATTATTTCCTCAGAGGTGACGAGCTGCGACGACGTGAGGAAGATGGCGTAGACTTTCGCTGTGTCTATGGCCGCGAAGCCAAGAGGTTGATGCGCGAAGCGCACACGGGAGTATGTGGTGCCCATCAAGCAGGCCCCAAGATGCGTTGGCTTATCAGAAGACATGGGTATTATTGGCCCAGCATTTTGAAGGACTGTATCGCGTTCGCGAAAGGTTGCCAAGACTGTCAGGCGCATGGTCCAGTGCAACACATTCCCAATATTCCCATGCAACCCATTATTAAACCTTGGCCTGCCAGAGGCTGGGCTTTGGACTTGATTGGGATGATTCACCCTCATTCCTCGCTCCAGCATAAGTTCATCATTGTAGCCACTGATTTCTTCACGAAATGGGTTGAGGCTGAACATTTGAAGGAAGCTTCCGGCGCTACCATTCGCCAGTTTATCTTTCAGAATATTATTTGCAGGTTTGGCATTCCAGAAGTGTTGGTCTCAGACAGGGGGGCAGCATTTATGGGCGGCGAGGTAGAGAAACTTGTCAAGGACTTGGGCATCCAGTTCGTCCACAGCACACCATATTACGCCCAATCCAATGGTCAGGCAGAGGCCAGTAACAAGATTATTATCACCTTGCTCAAGAAGATGCTTGTTGAAAACCCTAGACAGTGGCACGATACGTTGTATGAGACCTTATGGGCTTATCGTACCTCCAAGAGGAATCCCACTGCTACGACCCCCTATGCACTAATGTTCGGTCATGATGCCATCTTACCGTTGGAGATCAACGTCCAGTCTCTGCGCGTCCAAGATCAGCATCACTTGATCGGGGAAGATTACGTTCAGGCGATGTGGCAAGAACACGAAGATCTCAGCGAGCAACGCTTGGCAGCTTTGGACAACTTGGTTTTGGAAAAGCAACGGATTGCTCGCGCCTATGACAAGAGGACGCGTGGCCGTAGTTACAAAGAGGGTGACTTGGTTTGGAAGGCTGTTTTGCCTTTTGGCGAGAAGTTGACCGGTCGCGGTAAATGGACTCCGCGATGGGAAGGACCCTTCGTTGTTCATCGCATTCTGGAGCGCGGGGCCTTTCACCTCAAAGATTTGGATGGCGACCTCCACCGCAATCCCATTAACGGGCGGTTCCTGAAGAAATATTACCCTAGTGTTTGGGAGTTTGAAGATCCACCAAAACAACCTTCTTCTCAGACCGGGGGGCAACATTAGTCTCCCCAGGTTCGCTTCATCCATATTCAGGCCTTTTCCGTGGCCTTAGTATCCTGTACTTGCTTCACCTACGCATACTAGGGGGGCAACACTCTGTACATTCAGGCCTTATCTGAGGCTTTAAATTTGGCCTTATTTGAGACTTTAGTTTCGGTCGACAATTTCAAATTTCTTGTTATTGTTGTCAATTTTTCTTTTCTTTGACATTATGGTGTTAAGAATGCATGTAATGGCCTATACCTGAGGCCTTATTTTATAGGTTGATTTTGCAAACAGTGTTAAAAACTTTCATTCATAAAGTGGCTTCGCGGCCAAAGAGCAATACAAAGTGCAAATCAAAATAATTACATTTGCGGTTTACAAGGCCAGAAGTGGCTTAGAGTAAAAACCATAAAGTTACAGATCTACTGAGAGTTTCTGATCTTGTGGCAGCGAAGGGGCTGTGCTCGGGCATTCATACTCTCCCTCTCTTCACCCACTTGCCTCCTCTGATCTGAGTTGCAGCCGCTACCGTCTGTACCGGACCAAAAAGGAAGGAAATAATCCATCGCAACCCTTTTGGTTGGATTACCCTCCGGGATGGAGATGGTCTTCACAGAGAGCGCGACTCACAACCACATCTACCTCCAGGGGAAAAACATAAGTCACGCAGTCAGACCCTGGAGGTAGGCTACGGAGCAAGAACAGGCGACCCATATTGGTCTTCCGCCCTTCTTCCTCCTGCTCCACGCGGGCAATCTGAGAGAGGGGACCCCTCAGAATCGGGTTCCGCCGCGGCGGGAGCACCACATGTTCTTCAGTCTAAATGAAACCGGTGGATTTCACCGCGACTTCCAGAGACCAAAGACATGTGGTTGGACCTGAGGTTAGGCCATAAGACCTACCCAGGTATTGAGGTTAAGCCATAAGGCCTAAGAATTTGAGGCTAAGGCTAATATCGTGAGTAGAAGATTGTAGAAACTGGAGAAAGAGAAGTAGAGATTGTGATACTATCTCTGGGGAACCCATATTCAATTGTGTATATCATCTCCCCAGAGTGCAGGTATTTATAGTGCCAGTCTCAGTGGCCTTGACCGTACGATGGGTGGTTGTGATATTCTCATTGCCATCAATGAGCGTATCAATAGGTGCTAAATGCTAAGATCTCGGAAATGAAGATAATTGAAAGCACGTGGGAGGCGGGGCAGTCTCCAAGGAGGTAACCGCTCCATTTCGAGATTATCTTTTCAATCTTTTCAAACAGTTTTAAAAGCATTAAAACAAATTAAAGCGCTGAACAGTTCGAGAAGTTAAGTTGATATGTATTTGGGCCAAGCAATGTGGGCTAAATATTAAGTTAATAATAATATTATTGTTCATACAAAACATGGGCTTAATTCTAGAGGCCCAAAAGTCTGCGGCCCGCATGGGTCAGGCGAAGGAAAAGTTCATCTAAGCGAAAACTAGCATCCGCAGTGGCTTGTGCGGCTTGCTGGGCTGCCACGCGAGCTTGAGCCAGTTCTTGGGATAGCGTCTCAAAGGCAGCGAGGGGTTGTTCCAACTGAGGCTCCGCGTGAGTAAGCCTGGTAGTAACGTCAGTTAACCGGGCTTGAAGAGCCTGAATCTGGGACCTCAAGTGGTTCCTTTCGAGCGTCAGTTCCCTGATGAGGTTAGCTTGGTCACCCAAGAAATCGCGCACGGTCTCCGTTTGTTGAGTGAGGTTCTGATAGTGCGTCTCGGTCTGCCTAGCCTGCGCGCTCACGACTGCCCGCTCATTGAGCCCTTGAGGGAGGTTTTGCAGCAGTTGATCAACCTCTTGGAACTGATCTGCAGTGATGGCTCCCTCGCGGAGAAGTACCCTCAAATATTCTAAGACTCTCACGGGCGCACCAGGAATCAGGATATCAGGGCCCATGAAGCGACGAAGGCCTTCTCTGGCTTCATTTACGACCCCAGGAGGGGTCACTTCGAGTACACGAGCTAACCTTTCCAGAGTTGAGGGAGTTGGTTGCTCAGCGACAGGGACCTCAGGAGGTTCAGCGACTGGTACTGCCTCTGGCATTGGTTCAGGAAGGTCTCCCAATCCTCCGGCTTCAGTGACTTGGGGGGCAGGGGGGAGAAGTTCTTGGCCAACCATATTAAGAGCGGGTTCAACAGCTTCTGCCTCTACAGCTTCAGCGTCCTCAGTGTTGAAGGCATTTGGATTCTGGAAGAAGGTATTGTCAGAAGAGAATATTTAAGCCAGGAAGTAATAATGAATTAGTTGGTTAAAGGAAATACCTCCTCGGCTGGGGGCTCACGTTCAACGACCGCTGGCATTGCCTCTGGGTTAGCTTCGCTGGGAACAAGAATTGAGTCAGGCGCTATCTGTTCCAGGACAGGTATATCGCTTGGTTCCTCGTGAAGTGCATCCGGTAGCGGTACTCTATCTTCGGCCTCAGGCGAGCTATCATCTATGATCTGCACTGGGATCAAGGCCAACTGTGCATTATTAGCAGCGCCCGCAGGAGGTGGAGAGTTGTTCACAATAGTTGGCGCTTGGGCTTGGAAAGCAGATGTGCCTTCACCAGCAGCTGAAGATCCTTCTTCAGTGTGTCTCAAGGACCTATGGCGAACCTGCGAATGAGGATTGTTACATGGTCGCATAGAATGGAAAGAAATTGCTAACAAGTACTGAGTAGGCTTGTGTCTTACCAATCGGTCAGCGATTGGTTCATCTTCTGCCCATAGGTCAGTTCGAGGATCGGAGCGACTGCGTTTCCGAGCCGAGAGGGCGGCGATCTGTTGGGGTCAGAAGATTAGGTTTGATTCGTGGAGGAAGTATGTTTTACTCAAACAAAAAGTTCTTACCGTCTGCGAGTCATCATCATCAGAGGAGGATTCGTTGTCTTCAGGCTCTGTCATTACTGCATTTTGTTTCCCAGACTGGCCAGTGGCTTGGGAAGCGTTGGCGGCGCGACTGCCAGAGGTTGGCGCGTTTCCCTGGAATAGCAAAATTTTGAATTAAAAGGGAAGAGAAAATGAACAAAGGACAAGACACGAATCAGGATATTTACCTCTTGAGGGGGTTCGCGGATTACAATACCAGCCTGGGCCTGACGTGGGGCTCGCGCGGGTCGCGGAGCCGGCTCGGCAGCAGGAGGAGGAACTTGTGCAGCGTCTTCAGGGATGCGAGCAAGTAGATCAACGTCGGCAGGGTAGGGGTATCGCAGTTCCCCGAAAATGGCAGCGAATAGCTCATCATGCTGTTGCCTCCAGCAGTTAACAGAAACTTCTGCCCACCATGCCTCGTATCCTTCCTCAGTCCCATCCACAGAGTCAATCTCTCTAGCCCAGTCAGGGAGGTCAACCAGTACGAGGGTGCTTTGTGCTGGCGGAGGCCCAGAAAGAGGCCCAAATCTACGCCAAGAGGTGTTATAGTTCCAAGCATCATACAGAGGGAATGGAACTAATTGAACAAGGCCGAGTTGGCGAGCGAAGTGGTTGGGAGCATAGAGTTCATAACTAAGTTCGTCAGCGGCAATCCTGATGTCAGAACAGGAGATTGCGCGGCGAAAGGCCAAGCGAGCGCGATCACTGTAGCGAGAGGCGCCAGGAAGAAATCCGTGTTCAAGCGGAGCCGGGAATCTTCGACTCAGCACCAAGTCGCAGTATGGCATCTCGTGCAGAAGGTACAAGTATGTGAAACACTCAGAATAAGGAGGGGATGTGTACCTTTCATCGCGACAGAGCCATCGTCCCAGGAGTTGATCAGTAGGTGGAAGCAATGGGATGTCGTCGCGACGATAATATGGGAAGTAAATTTGAATCCAGAAGTCAAGAATCCAAAAAGGGCCAGAGATGCCAGTCTCGAAGGGATGCATTGTGGCTTGGTACAAAGTTCGATAGAGGGCACCCAGCACTGGTTGTCCTAATCCCACGCGGCAGCCGTTGTAGAGGGCCGTTGCCAGCAAGGTCCAGGCACCAGTGGGTTTACAGGAGGAAGTACAGAAGATAAACTTACAAAGCCAGTACTCCAAGAAAGCAATCCCGCCAGTCGCGTTGTGCTCCTGGCGGTAATAAGCCAACCACCGCGGATAGGAGCCGCTATGAGCGCTGCGACCATTTTGGGCCATGGTGGAAGTAAATGTATCAGAGTCGAATTGGCCATGCAGATAAGGCTCGCTGTCGATGGGTAGGCCAGTGATGGTGAGAATGTCCAATAAAGTGATACTCATTTGGCCAAATCAAAAATCGAAGGTGTTGGTGGCAGTGTTCCAAAAACAGAGAAAGGCGGCGAGTGGCGAACGATTGCCACCGCGCGGGAGACGAAAACAAAGATCGATAGTATGGGTGATACCTGCTGCGTTCCAGCGAGCCAGATCTCGAGCTCGCGCTTCACGATACCAGGAAAGCTCCGCCGCACTGATAAAAGATGGCCAATGCCCTATTTTTGATCGATGATTAGGGGCACTCCAACTGGTAAAATCCCCAGGAGTCCTTCGGAGGACTGGGATGGGGCGGCGAACAGGTAAGCCATAGAAGGCGATGGCGTCAGCCGGGAAAGAATCCCGCGGCGTTGGACCCAGTCCGGCATGGTTGTTCGAGAGTCTGAGGAGCAGGGGTCTCTGGATAATGGTCTGGAGGATCAGGCTGGCACCGATGTTGGCTCCCCAAGAATGGGCGGCTTGTTCATTCAGTTCTTCTTCTTGATCGATAACTATCTTTTTCGGGGGAGCCATTTCTGGGTTTCGATGAGGAAGATGTGTGCAAAAGAGGGTTTCTGGGTTTAGGAGACTAAAAGAGTTTCTGATGTGACAGGTCTGAAGTGGCTGCGGGTTTAAATAAGAGATTTTGTGAGGGAAACGATACGACAGAAAGGCGTTTCGCGAGTGAAAGGACGCAACCCTCATTAATGACATCGTTTCAAGCATTGAACGCGTCGTTTTAGGCCCCTTCAATCAGTTGCATTTTCATAAGCCTGATTTCGAGGCCTGGGGGGCAATGTTTGAGCCCAAAAGTAATTTTGACAATATCCTTTAGTGGATCTAGCACAGCGGGCCGATACCTGCGGCCCAAAAATAAGCCTACTAGGGTTTGGGTTATAGCTTCGCCCATTCCGGAATCCATAAGGAAAACGAAACCTTATTGGAATCAAGTAGCAGAGATTGACTAGGAAACTTCAATCAATAGTCCTTCTACAACAAGGAGCAGTCAAAACCCTAGGTATATATACCAGGTTTCAAGGAAGAATTAAGACCTCTCTCATATCAATCAATCCTAGCGATTACAAAGCCTCCCCGGAGCAAACCTTCAACCTTGTTGAAACCCGGTGACCGTGCGCCAGTCCTAGTCTCTCCAAGAGCCGACTGTCAGCATCACCAGACCAACCCGGCGACCGTACTTCCAGTCCCAGTCTCCCAGCGAGCCGACTGCGAGCGCAACCGCCACCGTTACTACCAGCGAAGCAAGGGTAACGCCCTCGCAACCCAGCGAAGCTAAAGTCACGCTTTAGCAAACCCGTGCTTTCTCCCAACTTCCCAGTGATTGCTCTGCTTAGTCTACAACACTAAGTATCGATTCGGTGAACGCAAGAGATCACAACCAAAGTCCTTATCCGTAAGGCAAAAGTCCTTTTCCGAAAGGCTAGAGAAGAACCCTGTGACGAGGTTGGTGCTCTCCTCGTCCACAGCGCTTGAAGAAGAAGTCAGGTCAAGGGACTACCCCAACGACTGCACCCCGCGGTGCTGGCACGCCTGCGCAATCACTCGCTCAAAAGAGACAGTTTGCAAGCCAACTGGTTTTGGAGCCAAACATCACCGGGTTTCAACAAGGTTGAAGGTTTGCTCCGGGGAGGCTTTGTAATCGCTAGGATTGATTGATATGAGAGCTGTCTTAATTCTTCCTTGAAACCTGGTATATATACCTAGGGTTTTGACTGCTCCTTGTTGTAGAAGGACTATTGATTGAAGTTTCCTAGTCAATCTCTGCTACTTGATTCCAATAAGGTTTCGTTTTCCTTATGGATTCCGGAATGGGCGAAGCTATAACCCAAACCCTAGTAGGCTTATTTTTGGGCCGCAGGTATCGGCCCGCTGTGCTAGATCCACTAAAGGATATTGCCAAAATTACTCATCTATATCTACTCCACTGATCCTACCTTTCATTCTTGTCAGTTTCGTTGGATTTTTTTTTCCTTAAGGCCAAAATAAGATGTTAAAAATTATCAAAAAATTGGGAGGTCTAGATAACAAATTTTTTTTTTTAAAAGGGTTTGGAACCCAGCCTAGCTAGGAGGCTCAGCCCCACGCCCAATTCCATTTATTGAATTAAAATTTTGCATCGGGGGGGGGGGGGGGGGGGACATATAACCTGAACCCCGAGTTACATAAGAAATATTACAAAGATCCTCATAGAGAACGTCCTGAATAATAACATGTGTCTCCTCTAACGAAAACTCATCTAAATGACCACATCTAGCAAGGTGGGCTAATCTATTGGCCACACCATTTGCTTCACGACTTATATGTTGAAAATGAAACAAAGTAAAAGCATTAACATACCTTCTACAATCATCTAAGATCCTTCCAATGATTGAAAAATCTTCATCAGTTGCATGTAATGCACTCACCAAGTTCACGCAGTCACTTTCAACTTCAATTTCCTTCCAATCCTGTTGAATTGCAATCAACAATCCTGCCCTTAGAGCTTTAGCTTCCATATGAATGGCTGACTGTGCAGAGTGAAAAGGTCTTGCAAAACTAGCTATGCACGCTCCCTCAAAGTTTCTGACCACAACCCCCACACCTCCTCCACCAGTTTCAACGCAAAACTTCCGTCTACATTAATTTTCAACATTCCTCTTGGTGGACAAGTCCACTTGGTGAGAGGTCTCTTGGCCTTGCCTCCTTGACGTTTATGTAATTGCTTATATTCATCAAGAAAAGACGTAGCCCATGCATGCATGTTATTGTTGTTGAAAACTGACCCTTTCCAAACCATATTGTTTCACTCCATCCAAATCACCCACAGGGCCATCAAGAAATATTCCAACTTCTCACCATTAAGTGCATCAATCATATCCCAAAACCAAATATCAATAACCATAGAGGGGTGCTTACCGGGTTGTAACTCCAGCGAACTATGCCTCCAGAAGGCTCTCAAAGCATCACAGTTTTTGAACAAGTGTAAGCTATCTTCTATCCCATTAGCACAGTACACACATTTCACGTCTAAGAGCTGGACCCTCTTAATTAGGGAAGCTCGAGTGGGTAACGTTCCCTTGACCAGACACCATGCATGCATACGTACCTTAGGTGGTACGTTAACTTTCCATAGCTTTCCCCACAAACTTGCTTGGTCAACCCCTAAGCTTGAGCCAGAAGCCGTTCTCTCCAAACTGTCCGTAACGCGAGCAACATGGTACCCATTTTTCACACTATACCTTCCTTTGTTATCAAAATGCCACACAAGCCTATCAGCCCCTCCATTTAGACTCAGAGGAATTTTCATAATATTCACCACTTCTATAGGTGTAAACAGCTCATGTAATAACCATTCTTGCCAATCCCTAGTCTCTTCATCAATAAGATCCACAACTCTAAACTCCTATGTACCCTGCATGGGGATAGAAAAAGGTTTGAAATGATAGGGTAAGGGCACCCATGGATCATTCCAAAGCGAAATATCTTCCCCATTGCCCACCTGAAATGTCAAACCCTTTTTCAACAATTCCCTCCCATGCATAATACTCCTCCACGTAAAAGACGCCCCCTTATGCAAACCAGCATGCATGAAATCAGGAGGTATAAATAGAAACTCTCAAAAGGAAAAAGAAAAAAAAAGAAGAAAAGGAAGTTGTTTCGGATTTTTGTGTAGCTCGAGTGAATAATAGTCGATCTAGGTCCTGGCATAATTTTGGGCTGCAGTGTCCATCTCGCAACCATAATTTGTTGACCAGAAGGGAATGAGGAGCTCTACATCAACTCGATCGGTTTACAGAACTCGTTCAATCAAATAAGCTTGTTTATAGAACTCGGTTTGGCGTTCGAGTTTCAAAGTTTGTTAGAAAGTTTGATACAATTATAATTTAGAGATACGCTGTAGCCATCCGTTCGTAATAAAAAAAATGAAAACCCTCGAGAGCGAAAGCTCTCACTGCCCTAGTGTCGCCGAAGACAAACGACATCTATGGGAGCCTTCAGTGTCTCCCCACCAACAGTCGCACCAGCGGCCAAGCACAGCGACGACTTTTGCCACCGCGCCTACAGGTTTCAAGCCGAGTTTTCTCCGATTCGGGGATTGTTTGTGGCTATGGTTGATGGTCACAATTGGGCTGGGTGCATTCTGGCCATGGCCTAGACGTGGCCGTCTCCGTCATCGATCTCTGGGCGGCAGTTGGCTTATGCTTTGGTGGCTGTGATGGCTACGCTGGGTCGCGACGGTACTGAATTCGTTGCTTGCAGTGGCAATGAATAGGGAGATTGGTGGTTATGGCTAGGTGTTCAGATCAATTTGGGCATGCATGGTTGTTACCGCTGGGACTGATAGAGGCTTTCCAAGGAGGTAGTGGTCTCTGATTTGGTGGCTAGGATGGAGGCAGACGTCGTCTGACGGTGGGGGGTGGCTGAGTTTGGGTGCCCTACTGTGGGTGTACAGATCAATCTGGGTTTCCCAGATTTTGGGCTGCTATCGGGCCTATGTCACTCTTTTTACCCATTTTCACCATTTCGTGGGTCAAACATCTCCATGGGTCTGCATATGGGATCCAGGAGACCTTCTACCAGGTTTTTTGCTCAATTGTGCTATTTTTGTTCCCTGGGTGTGCTGCTTTTTCTTTCAGGTGGAATGCTCATTTCTAAATTCTACAAGGAGTTTCAGTATAATCACATTGTGAGTACCACAATTGAGTGCCTTGGCTAGCAGTATTCTTTATACTGGGACGAGTTTAGTTTTGATTGGTCTATCGATTCTTTGTATGCCTGGATTCTAGATTCTGATGGTTGGGTCTACAAATCTCAAGGTCGTGACAATAGTTCTATTGTTGGTAATTATCTTGAGGAGGCTGAAGATTTACCTTCAGTTTTTGATAGTTTTTGTAGAAAAGTTTTAGAGCATTGTTATAATGTACAAGGACAATTGGTTGGTGTAGTACACCTTCTAGTTTGTTCTACCTTAGCTCTAGGGCCAAGTCGTTTTTAGTCTTTGTATGCTCCCCATTGGAATGCCCTCTTGAGCGATTTCAATCGGTAATTCAATGAACTTTTCTTTCACAAAAAAAAATAAAATAATTTAGAGAGTATTAGAGAGAATAAAGAAATATGTTGTAAATATTATATATATATATATATATATATATATGTGTGTGTGTGTGTGTGTGTGTGTGTGTGTGTGACTGTCCGCGTAAATACTCATTAAGCTATCTCCACTCGTAGGTTCAAAGTCTAAATTTTAAACCTCATCTGGGTCTATTACTAAAATCAGTTTTGAGGGTTTAAAGTTCATAAGTTGGTCTACAAATAGACCATGGTGTAGACGGAAATGGACCATGAAATGTTGAGGGCTGGCCGACATGCATTTAGTATGGAGAATAATAGCCCACTTGAATATTATTTAATCATCAAATGATTGAAGTTGAGAAAATTACAGGTATAGATGGTATCTCATGAAGTGTTTTCAGGTAATTGCAGAGCTCGTTTTATACTTCTTAAATTTTATTTACCAAGTGATGCAATAGTATTTCATTTGCTCAGATTTGTAATCGATAATGTCTACAACATATCAATTAGTAAATATTAAACCATAAGCTGGGCAAGTCTAACATCTTTTTATTTATTTATTTATTTTGGAACCTAGCCCAGCTAGGAGTTTCAACCAAACGTTTGTCAATCTTATTCATACAACAGGACATATGGCCAAGGGAGAGGATCTTCCTAACTTGCCTAAGCTTTCAATGTCAAAGCGACACGTGTATAAAATCATGATCCAACGACTTATATTGATTTTCATAAATACCTACTATTTTATCTATTTTTTGCTGCTGAGGCAAAAAAATAAGTGGTCTTCTTTGCCTTCTTTACCTACTATGTTTTGACTTCTTCTTTGCCACAGTTTCCAGATCTTCTCTCTCTCATGGAAGGAAATTTCAAATTTGCTTGAAATCTTCAATTCTACCAACCTTTGGTTCTATCTAAGATGGGTGGGTTCATGCTGATTGATTAGGAGGAGAAGAAATGAATGATAAGAGAGAGAAAAGCAGAGGGCTAATTAATCGGTGGAGGTTTTCAGCAGAGTTGGCTGACAAAAGGGGAAATCTTGCTTATGCAGGTGTTGCACTCGGCAGGGGAGAGGTCACCACGGCACTGATAAAGCCCGTTAGTGCCGTCGCCAGAGGTGGCTATGGCTGCTAAGAAAGTCTTTAGTGAAGAGTTTCAGACTTGGTCGCGAATAGAGACTGAAAGTATAGAGGAAGGATTGAAAGTATAGTGGGCAAATCAATATCAGCCTTTAGATTTGACTTTATACACGTGTCAATTTGCCATTAAAAGCTTAGGCAGGTTAGGTAGATAAGAAGCTTAGGAGAGGATCCTCTCCCTATGGCCAAAGCCCCGTGAATTACAACAATAATCCTCATATAGAATATCACGAATGATAACAAGACTTTCATCTAAATATAGTTCATCTAAATAATCAATACTAGCAAGGTGTGCTAATTTATTAGCAACATTATTTGCTTCCAGATATACATGATGGAATTGAAAAAAAAGAAAAGCTACCAACATACCTCTTTTCAGAGGTGCTCCCTCCTTTTTAGATGTAGAAATTATTTCACTAAAATTAGGACAATTCTTAGGTTCACCCTCATTGTCGATTAACATACTTTTACTTAATAAATTTATGATTCAACGGTCCATATCTTAAATTAACCTTTAAAGATCATCTCTGTACAAAGTTCAATCGAATCAGAAATCGTTTAATTATCTAATTGAATCAAACAAAAGGATGGTTCTAACAACACTTGCTACTATTATGATGAACCGTCCATGTATTTAATAGAAATGAATAATTAAAAGGTCATCAATATTATGCGTTAATCGCAAGAGAGGGTGATTCTTTAGCCAAGTTGCTAGTAAACCTCCAAATATCCTACCCGTCATTCTTAACAGACACATCAATATGGCTAAAAGAGCAAGACTTTGGAGAAACAGTAACATCTTCCGTCCATAACAAACTAATACCTCCAAACCTGCTAACACCCTTATCATTCTTTTTATTTATAAATTTACAGAAAAAAACATTTCGCCAACCAATCCGACGTCTTATAGGCACCACCTCCGCAGCAGTACACCTAGGGGATGTTTGTTTCACAGGACTATCATCCTCCACCTTAAATTTTATAATAGTCTTGGACTCCTCTAACCCGGCTTATTATTATACATATACTAAAGGTGGTTACACTGTTCATCATTGTTTATTACTATTCATGTAACAGTGAAGTGACCGTTTTGCCCCTAATTTTTAACTGAAATTACAGTTCTGCCATATCCTTTATCTTCTTTTTTTTTACAATTTTGCCATATCTTTTTTTTTTTTTTTTTTTTTTTTTTAAGGGAGAACAATTCTGTTTTGTATTTGTAAATTTATACAAATCATGAAAAAAGTTTATTATTGTTTGCATTTGTTGCTAATCTTTTTTTTTTTTTAATAGGATTTGATATTATTAGAAATCAAAGCCATGAAAACAGGCCAAAGTCTAACAAGTACTTACACAAGAAACCTGGTACAAACACCAGATATCCTATCTAAGCCTATACTAAACTCATTAAAGTCGAAAGGGACGCTCGCTTGAGAGCAAGCCTAGCTAAGCAAGAATAACTCGCTTCCTAAGGAAAAATCAATCATCTAGCCTAATCCGCCAACACTCAATTGTGGTACAAACTAAAGACTAGAAACATCTTAGAAAAGCTCATAGAGAAAATTCCTACATTAAAAGACTTGCATCCAGATGTCTAGGCACCATAGAGATCTAGGAAAGCATCATCTCCTTCCCCTTAGGGTTGGAGGTAGTACCATCTTCAGTCCCCTCAGCATCTAACAACCTCGGCAACAGGTTGGTCTTCTTGCTCTCTGAAATCTGCTGACTCAAGTTGAGCCCTGGCCTAACGACCCAAGCCCAAGCCCGAGCTAAGTAAATAGAAGCCCAATCACGCTGCAAGGCCATCGCCGCCGCCGCCTGCCACAGATCTGGCGGCTTGCCTTTCCACCACACCATCTCTCCTCGATTAGTGACTACCAAAACCAGGCAAATCGTCACTATCTTTCTTTGACAAGCCTTACAGGGACAAAACTCGATAGAATATCGGCTGGTACTGTCAGACCTCAACTCTACTGCAGTGGGGTGACGCATATCTGTCAGGGTTGCCTTTGATCTCAGTGGGGTGACGATGTTGTCTCAATCGGAATCGGAATCGGTCAATGACAATCCAGCCTCTCCCTCACCCTGTGTTGCCTCGACGCACGACAAAGATCCCAACAAAGCGAGAAGAAAACCAATAGAACTCTACTGCCAGATAAGAGAAATCCCGACACCCACCACCACTGCTCAATGATGATAGCCCAACACCCACAACGAGAAGCCGCGGTGTTGCTAGTTCAGACGGAGATCAGAGAAAACCCAAAGAGGGTTGTGTGCCGCCACTCTAGGCTCTAGGGTTTCCCTAAAAAGAGTTATTGGTAAAAGTGTATTTGTTGCTAATCTATTATTAACAACAAAACAAATTATATTCTAAATAGCGTCGATGTTTTTTAAATTGTGAATATTCATCTATTATATTTGAAACTTGAAAAAATAAAAAATAAAACCGCAGCATCACGCGGATCAATTTACTAGTGCTATACTAATAATTGACCCATGTTTAGTGCTCCAACTGATAATAAGAAAGAGCAACAACAGAAGAAAGAACAGCTTGATGAGTGGAGTTGAAAACTAACTGAGGAGAACCAACTCAATTAATGATGGGAGAATATCACAAATGGTCACTGAACTATGACGTGTTCGACACTTTAGTCACTCAACTTTCAAATATATCACTTTAGTCACTCAAGTTATATATTGTCTACCACTTTAGTCACTCTGTTTATTTCCATATATCTTATCAATCGAAATCTCGTAAATAATATATTATCTCAAGGATATTTTAGTCAAATTACTAAAAAATTAAACTTTTTTCTTTTTCTTTTTCTTTTTCTTTTTCTGCTTTTTATTTGTTTCTTCCTCTCCCTGGACTCTTTGATCCGCGCATGGAGCATGAACCATTGTTTGAATATGTTGGTGAACCAATGGAATATGAATGACCCTGGGCATTTGGATTTGGAGCTTCTTTTTCTCCAATTTGACTTAAGTTAGATGCAAAAGTGGGATTTGAAATATGGGTTTGGAGGCTTAGATCGGCTTCTTTTTCTTTGCGTCCAGTTCCGAGCTTCCCTCACCAATGGCATCATTGTCGGCGGCCCCGGCCTCAACGGCTTGGTTCTCGCCGTCGAAAAAACTGGCATGTTCATCATTGACTGCAACGTCCCCTAAAATGTAAACACAAATTTCCACTCCTGATGACTTCAATCACCGCCAAAACGTTGCTGTTTTTACCAACTCCCCCAATTCCAATTGTGGTTGTAGGACTTCAGGTTTCAGTTTATGAACACAGGGTTGCAGACAAGCCCTTGAATTTGACTTAGATTCACAGCAATAACCGTTACTCACGATCTGGGCAACCCACAATCAAACAAAGTGGAGAGAACCCACAATTAACCAATCGTGAAGGGTAAAACCACAATCAAACAAACATGGGGAGTACCCACAGTCAAACAGACGTGGAGAGGAAATCCACAATCACAATAACAATAAAAAAGAAACAGAACCAAGATCAAAGGGAACAAAGGGAGAGGGAGCAAGATAACCTTAAAATTTATATATATTGTGGGATACTGGTAGTTCACTATGTTCAGCTAATCACAAAGAGAGAAAGAGAGAGAGATTCTTCTTTTCGACCAAAAAAAAAAACCAACAACCCTCAAATAGATATTACTAGAATTTGTTCCCGCGCGTTGCTGCGGGTTTTGGAATAAAATCTGAAAGTTTAGAAGGATAGAGAATGTAGTTGAGAAGTAAATTCTGATGACAAATCATTTATAACAGAAGATGTTGATTGTGTCCTACTAACATTACCACTAATATAGATGTGGTAATGTTCAAAAAATAGGTTTTCATAGTTTAAAGTTAACATAGTTACAGTTGCTGCTGGATTAGCTTGCAGAAAATAGGTTGTTTTAGTTGTAAGCTAGCTTAGTTACAATCACTGCCTGATCTGCTTGCCAAAAATAGGTGTATGCTGGAAAGTTGTTAGCCTAATGATGGGCAGTTATGGAGGTTGTCCAAAAAGTTGCTCCCTCCAGTTCTGTTTACACAAAGTGTGTCATCATACTTCAGTCGGTTTTCTCCTTGTTGAAGTACTCCATAGATGATGTTGCGGGTTCAATGCTGCCTTCCCTGTCATTGTGAAAGTGAGAAATTATATTAATACTGATATCGGCAAAACTTAGAAGATTTTTAGATTCAAAATGAGACAGAATACAAACTTTTCTATATTGACTTCACTTGATTAAAGGTCTACACTCATCTTGGCCAGTTCAAAAAGTTCTAAATCCATAAACTGAGTTTCTAGTGGATGACATCCCCATATTGTTTTGTAGTATACCTCATAAACCCATTAACCCTACATACAACTTATTTTATATACAGATTCTCCTGCGGGTAATGAGAAGCTTAAAAAATGAAGTCCATTTCTTTGAAATCCCACTATAGTAATGCCAATAAAAATAGAAAATCAGATAATAACCAAATAAGCTTAACAAAGTAGTTGTATAATTGTAGTAAACCTGACCTCACACACCGATTATGTCAGACTCTGACAATAAGTTTCTTATCACATATAGATTACTTTCTACAACTACATTTTACATAAAGCCCCAGAATTTGACCATTTGAATAAAACCCAGAACACAAAAAACTGAACTTTTCAGAGTGATCTGAATAGTTGTATGATTGTTGTAAACTTGGCCTCACAAACCTATCAACTCAAACTCTAATAACAACCTCATTTTGACATAAAGCCCCATAATCTGAACTGAATAAGAAAATTGTAGATTTTGAAAGGAGAAAAGAGGATTCACAGTCAATAATTAGATAAAAATAGAATGAAACAAAAGCAGTTTCTTTCCCTACAAAATTGAAGGCATTCCATTTCATCGGTTGGATTCAATGCAAAAGTACTAATGATACACTGTACAGATTAATCTTACGCAGATAACTCATAGTCCATACAAAATTTATCTTTATATATATATATATATATATTATAGCAGTTGTTACTTCAATGTTCAAATTGAGTAGATAAAAGAAGCAGAAGAAGTCATGAGCATGAAAATAGAATTGAAATGTGGAATTAGTAAATATTGAGGAAGAAGAAAGTACCTCAGAAAAGCAAGCAGCGCGCCTGTTATCTCAATAGAACCACTCCCATTAGAATATGTGAGATCAAATATAAAAGCTCAGCATTTCGTTTTTGCAAAGAGAGAGGCAAAATAAGAACAAATTGGTAACATGCAGACCTCGATGGACAAAGGAAGACAACTTTTGGCTTTAATCCTTGGCTAACCTCTTACCATGTCTAAGCACCCTTCAACCTACATTAAGCCAGCATCTCCATCCTACATTAAGCCATCATCTCCATCAATCTACATCCTATTTGATTATGTGTATATCACAGCTTTGTGGACTATGTTTCTACATCCTGTATGGTCTGAATATTGTGGGTAATGGTTGTAATGATTAGTTGCATATTTCCAAAGCAAATATGTTAATGCACCTAAGAGTAAATTGTACTTCCTCCAATTGACTATAGATTTAAATAAGACATTAATGTTAGCCAAGAGATTAGGTTTTGGATAAACCTTATCCGTATTGATGTATATATTTCAATATGTACAACCCCCCCTGTGTGTGTGTGTGTGTGGATCCCAAATAGAGAAGAGCTTGAGAGGAAATATGGAATTGAATCGAATGCTCGAGAAAAGGGGGACAAAACCCAAAATGAAGTGGTGGAATGGCACAGAATCTACATAAGGCAATAGCAGCAGTCAGACAATCCATTATCACCACATTTATGCAAACCAATTGAGTGTAACAATTATCTAATAAACTGTAGACTTTCTACCTGAATGAAAATAGTATATCAAGATAGCACTGAATAACATACAAAGGAACAGTGGCAACAAAATCACGTGCAGACTTTTTTGCATAGAATCTGCAAGACAGAAACAAAATAACAATGAGATTCTGAAATTAATTATGAAACAACCAAAATTAACTTGAATACAAAGTTTATACAGTAAAAACAAAAGGAGGAAAAAAAAAACACAAAATGATATCTCAAAAATTGAATGAGACTACCAAACTCTATATACCAACATCAGTAAAAGATTGATCAGCAACATAAAAAACAGAGTTTGTTTTGAAGATAGGTAGGCAGACATTCAGAACCTTAAAAGCAAAGTAGTGAACAGTCAGATATGAACAGTATGATCATTGATAAGAGTCTTTTCTTTCTGGTCACCCGACTCATTGGTTTAATAATCATTGATTGTTTTTTTTTTAATTGCACCAAATTCTGCTTCAGTCATTGCATTCCCACTAAGAGAAAGAATTCGTAAAATAAATGTTAAACCAACAAACCCAGCAACTGTTCAAGATAAAAAAGAACAAAGAATGAATTTACAAAACTAAGAATGAAGGAAAAAAAAAACAGAATCTGCATTAGTGAACAATATTCTATTAGTAAAAATGGAAAACTTCTTTCAAATCACAACCCAACAGAGAAATCCAATCACTGATTGATCAAAAGCTCAAATTTATACACAGACATATATAGAAGAAACACATAAGACTTGCTGCAACTCACACAAAACTCAATCAATATTTTCCAGAAACAACCGGTCTGCACTCATACACAAACACAACTTTAAGCATACCTTGCGCGATAGGGGTATCTGCACAATGCGCGACGAACCACAGCCAACTTCCCAACCTGCGTCCTTCAAGCAGCCATCGAAGCCTAAAGCCTATAGGTCGTTCATGACCATCACTAAGTTCTTCATCTACTTATTCAAATCTCCCTTTCAAATGTGTAACCTCCTGCAAAACACAGCCACAAATCAATCACAGCTTTCTTCAAATTATAGGGTCAATTCTTGAAAACAAAGTTAGGCCTATAACACATTTCTTTGTCTGACAGAACCCCAAAATTTTACAAAAAACAGAGAACTATTCAAATTGCCAGCTAAATAAATAAGCTTAGATGGCACTAATACAGCTCAGACTAAAATCACAAAAAAAAATTAAAATGAAACCAAAAATGTGAAAAACAGATATCATGAAAGGAAAGACCAAACAGGTTTGAAGGAATTGGAATTGGAATATACTCATATTGTTAGAGACACACTGAAACACATTCTCACATGGCTTTTAGACTATGTCAAGCCTTAAAACTCTTCTGACTTTAAGGATTATAAAGCCGCAAACGTGAAAATCAACTCCAACCTTGAAACTGAATCAAACATAGAAATATTTTACATGAACTACAATTTTCTACAATAGTTAAGAAAGTGACAATTTCAGCTTAAAAAACATCAAAACTATCAAGAAAACCCTATAATTGAAATCAAAACACAAAAGATGAACGAGACACATGCAAAAGATAATCAACACAACCCATAATTTATCTCATACAAAACTGAGTCTGGAAATAGAATTTGCCGTCACAATTTGATGGAGAAGAGCAGTCCACACCTTGTTCTCTCCCTGTGCAAGTCCAGCAAAAAAGCACAACTGCAGTTTTAAAGAAAAATACTCAATCACCCGCAAAACGAAAGTCATATCCACAAACCAAAACTAAAGATTCAATTTTGAAGAACCCAACAATCAATTACCAAGAAATTGAAATAGTTTACCTCAGAATTGGAAGTATTGTCGGTGCCGGACCCGGATTTAGTAGACTTCAGAAGAATGAAAACATGCAAAAAAATACTCTGCTCCTATCTCTCTTTCGATCGAGCAATAACGACAACTGAAAACAACAAAGTTACTGATAATCGCCCTCAAATTTAACCCATCTTTGCTAATTTCTCCAAAGCTAAGCTCGATGACAACATGCAGAAACCCAGAACCTATTCTCTGCAACTCTCTCCCTAAGCTCGATGACAACATGCTAATTTCTCCAAATCTAAGCTCGGTTGTGCAATTCTCAACACCACTTCCTTCACTATCTACCTCTCTCTGTGGAGTGAAGTAGGCAAAGACACGATAGCATTGAGTTGCACCCCAGGTGTCGGAGGAAGAAACAACACTCAAGGTGTCGAAGCAAGAAACAGCACGCATGGGCAAAATCGACTTTTTCATCCATGGCTGGCTCGGCTAGAGCAGTCACTGTTCATAAGCCGATGAACAGTGCGTTGAGAAATAGTATATAGTAAATTTTAGACTTTTTTTAATTTTCTCTTATAAAAAAATAGTGACTAGACAAAATTGCCCTCAATTTAACAGGCAATGACTAAAGTGATAGACGATATAACTTGAGTGACCAAAGTGATATATTTGAAAGTTGAGTGACCAAAGTGTCGAATACGTCATAGTTCAGTGACCATTTGTGATATTCTCCCATTAATGATTAACCAAACCTTGGGGAACTATGCAAAAATCAGAGACAAATCTCAACCTTCAACAAAAACCAATCCTTAAACCAGGAAAAAAAAAAACAAAGAAAGAAAATGTGAAATTGATACAATTCTTACCAGGCCAAGCTACCCAGACACCAAACCTTTAAAATAATTACAACCCATAAACAAATCATCTATAATACATTAGATAGAGAAAGAAGAAGGTAGAGGGGTTCAAGGAGAGAGTGAAAAATAATCATTGCAAAGAGAGATCATGAAATTGAACTCGAATAAGAGCTGTTGAAGGAGGCTGAAGCAAAAGAATGGCAGGAGTAATTCTGAGGCGAAAAGCAGAACCAACGATAATAGGCTTCCACAATCCCATGAGTTTTGGCGTCACTCTCGTAAAAGCTCTCAGCTGTGTTTTAGGGACTGCAGAGTCTCATTTAACACAGTCCCGATTGTTGCCAATCCCGTCCAGTCCTTCATACCAAACATCCCCCTAGTTTCACAAAGAAAAATAACAATGGGACTATTTAGGGAAACCAGCCCTTTAAGAGAATTAATTGTCCAAGAATTCCCAATATGGCAGTTCCAACATAATACATTCATTTCTCGTGATGAAATGAAACCGGACCCATCACGGTGGAACGATTTGAAGCACATTAAGAACTCTTCTTTGCAGAATGAAACACCACCCTCCAGAATGCTTGCCAACCAAAAAACCTCTCTTCACATTTTCTTGGAAACAACATCAGTGGCCCAGGCGGCTTGTTGATTGCTAATTGTCATAGAAGTACGTGATTCCAGACTTCCTTGCTGAATAGACTGCTTATGGACAACAGAATCTCTCAAGGCAGTATGCTTTCCTGTTTTGGGAGCATCCGAAAGTACAGACTCAGGCCCAGGTTTGTTTTCCTCTTGCAGGCCCATTACCTCTCTTTTTATACACTGCCGTAATTTCTGCTTTTCTCCCAGGATCCATTGGAGATGCAAACTGCGGAGTTGACGTGTCATAGCCCGCGTCCTCCAACACAGGAGATAGGATCTCAGCTCTACGGTCTGCGGATGAAAACTGATTTTGATGATAACTGCCGGTCTCATCCAGTTCAACCGTGCTCGCTTTCATCAACAAACCAAAATGTAGGTCGTTTTCCTCCAGGACGTCATCATAAGTGCCTCCCTCCATTGTCGTGTCCATGTTCCGCTCCTGGCCAGCGCCGTCAAGATGCAGTCAGCACCGCCGCTTCAGAGCACCACGCACTCTAAATTCATCATCAGGTAAAACTTGTTCCACTTCCATGCTCTGCTAACATCCTGGTAGTGAAAGGTTTGTCACCGGCCTCTTTCTTCTCTCTCATCAAATATAATCACCTACTCAACAGAAGATTTGACGTTCCGTGAAAAAAATGCTTCGCCATGTTAGCCAAAAACAAAATGGAAATCCACAAAAACCGTGATGCTTAGTACTCCACACTTCCTACTGACTACCCTGAAAGATAAGCAATTAAAAAATAAATAAATAAATCAGAAGCTGGTAAAACACGGATAAACAATAATTTGAAGCTCAAAAACATGTACACAGCTTAATGCTCTCACCTCTGCTCTCTCTCTTCGCCAATGGAATATTCGGGTGATAAACTTAAAGGGAGGACTCCTAGTGAAATACTTGTGGAAAGGAGTTTCAGGTACTGGAATAAACTTCCCAACAACAGCAAGAGGCCAACTGCAAGAAAAGAAAAGAGTACTATGAATTTCAAAATTATGTAAATATAAAGTGAAACAGCTAACACATTTGTGTTTCTTTTATGATAACAATAGCACGAATCAGACTTGCAGTCAATACCAGTTTCGTTATGGAGTTACCTGATAAATGCGATGACAACAGAAATCAACCAATGCTTCCAGTTAAGCCGGACTGTTGTAGTAAACTTCCCCAGAAACTCGACAATGAGAATCTATATAAAAACAAGAAAATTTTAAACCACTGCCAGTACCATTAAGGCCCCAAAACAAAAACAAGAGGATATAGGTCTCACCTGAAGTACAAGTGTCACTGCGATTATTCCCATAAAGAGATAATTTTTGGTAATTCCTTTGAATATGTTGAATTCATCTGGCTTCCTGGCATTGAATTCATTGAAAATCTGCAATTGGCACAATGAAATTTTATTTAAGTAGAGTAACATACCATAGCAGAAAGAACAAGTGAAAAATACAACTAAAACTCAATTATACAGGTATACTCCCAAAACAAGCCACAAATGTGCCCTTGTTGAAACAGAGATATAAACCATTTATTATGGATCTTTTATGGTCATTTTAAAGAAAGAATTCAACACAATACATGTGTGGATGCCAGAATACAATGGAAATATAAACTACTTTTCAGTAACAGGTAAGGACTTACTTGACAAAGGACAAATGTATTGAATATCAGTGTGTTCTTCACTTTGTCTGCATGGTCAGTAGAATCATGTTCCAGATTGAGAATACTTTTCCCTCGGAAATTAAAGATAAGAAGGACAGTAATTTGGTAGATAGCCTGTGTTGGAATAACCAAAAAACATTAAACATTGGCATATTCTGCAATAAAACAAAACACGAGGACAGGAATAACAACTACTTTTGCTTGAGGAAATTGAGAAAAAACATGTACCTGAATCAATAAGTTCCTCCACATTATATTAGTTATCAGCGGTTCCCTGTAAAACCATAACGTTAAAATCAGAGAGGTGAACAGCCCAGCCAAATTTAGCTTTGCTTGAAGGTCATGAAGTTTCAATCAATACAGGCCAATTACAGTGGTATGTCCTTCAACCACTGTAAGTAACTGAGTATAAAAGGTGAACACCCTCAAAGAAGTCTTACCTTCGACCAACAGGTTGTCTGTCCATCAGATGATTCGTAGGAGGCTCAGTAGCCAATGCTAGTGCTCCAAGAGTATCCATTATAAGATTCACCCACAGAAGCTAGACAAACCAGAAGCAAAGACACATCAACAGGTGCACAAATGAAGATATAAATGTGTGTGTGTGTGTGTGTGAGAGAGAGAGAGAGAGAAAGAACCTGAACAGCATTTAGTGGTACTGCACCAGAGGAAATCGCTGCCACAACATTGATAACAAGTGCGGCAACATTGACAGTGAGTTGGAATTGGATGAATTTCTGAATATTTGCATATACAGAACGTCCCCATCTGACAACCTACACCAATCAAGCAAATTTCAATTATATATGAATCAGCATTAGAGAATAAGATTAAGAATCACAATAAAGATAACAACAATAATAATAATAACGACAGCAACAAAAAACAAAACTGTTCATATCCAACTCTCCCAAACTCGGGGCCTTAGATTGGAATTGCAGGCCTCACGCATATCAAATCTCATGATCACTACTTTAACTAGAGAAGTTATGACCGCTGAAACTAAAGAGCAACATAAACTTGAAAACAAAAGGTTAAATATAAATACTAACCTTCACAACTGAAGCAAAATTGTCATCCAAGATAATGATATCAGAACTCTCTTTGGCAACCTCAGTACCTTGAATACCCATAGCAAGACCAATGTCGGCCTGGTAAAAAAAAAAAAAAAAACCAAACCATTATAACCTAGAACACTCGAGTAAAAATGACAATACAACTTACCAAAGAATCGAAAAACATAATTAAAATAAAAGTAAAAAAAGAATCAAACCTCATGTAGTGCAGGAGCATCATTAGTGCCATCTCCAGTAACAGCAACAACATGTCCCCTTCTCCTTAGCGCTTGCACAAGCAGAAGCTTATCATTAGGAGAGGATCGTCCCATTACCTATACATAAAATAAATAATAAATAAATCGTTTTATATACGCACAAGCATCAGTTGATTCAAGATAATAAACAAGTAGATAATCCATTACTCCGATCTTACCGAGATTTTCTCAGCAACCTCTTCTCTGCGCCTATCAGAAAGCTCACGGAAGTCTTTCCCTTCAATTAGAAGCTCACTAAGATCTGAATCAGCACGCAGTATACCACATTCCAATGCTATTGCCTTTGCAGTCTGAACATTGTCTCCAGTAACCATGCGTACCTATCACATATATAAAATTGGAAGGGAAACATAAAACTCCAACCCAAAATCCAAGTGCTGCTTTTATAGCATGTCTAATTAAAAGAAATCCCCGCTAAGTAGTTATGGAAACCCTATAAATGATCGGTTAACAAAGGGAAAATGGCCCATTGGAGCAAGAGACGCTAAACAAAGCTGAGAAAATCTAGTCCCTGAACCCTATCTTAATCAGATGTAAACATCCCTTCGTTTGAAGAATAAACATTTACAGTATATTTGGAATGAGTTGAAGTATACCTTAACGCCAGCATTTTGGCATAGTCTCACTGCATCTGCGACTCCTGGTCGACAAGGATCCTGCATTTTTTCAATATAGAGTGGATACACAAGTTAAACTTACTGAAATCTATTTGGAAAGAAAAAAAAAAATCAGTATGGAAATAACAGCTAAACATAGGAGCCCAGAAAACAATACTAGACTGCCTACCACCAAAAGCAGAGCTGTTTTGTTTTGTAGGAAGCATTATAATTGCATAAAAATGTATCAGATACAATCAAGCGGAACATCAAACCAGAATGAAAACTAGGATAAAACGACAGCTATCAGTCCACAACCCTCACCTGAACCAATCAATTTGCAAAATAGAGGAAAACAAGCTAGAGGTGTAAACCTAGCAAAATAATTGTATATCACAGTAGGACTCCCAATTAGCTTTCAAAAAGTAGCAATGCATCAACTATGTGTCCATGTGCGTATGTGTGAACTTGTGGAGGCACTACCTTTATACCAACAATAGCAAGTAAAACAAGGTCATCTGCAGGCATGGCCCAATCAGCTAATTGTTGTTCACCAGTTGGAACATTTTCCAATTCATATGGTAAATATGCTATAGCAACACAACGCAAACTACCAACAGCCATATCCTCAATAGATTTCCTGAAAAGCATAAGCTGCAAACAAAGGCATATCTTATTAGAAGGAGCATTTAACAAAATTTATGAAGTATAAACAAGTAAACAACCCCACCATTTAAAACACAAACAAATAAGTCCTTATTTGTCATATTCTTTGAAATGGTTTAAATTCTGGACCAGTTACAATTTTCTTTTGGCTCAAGGAAAAGTTGAGATTGAAAAATTAAGTTAACATGTGAAAATCACTCAGCTGGGAAAAATTAAAATATAAACAAATAATCAGAATGGTGTATCTTTAGTCTGTGTGTGTGTGTGTGTGTGTGTTAACAACTACGTTGTTTCTGTAAAAGCCAACCTTGTTGTCGTCCATTGCTACCACCTGATCATTGTCCTCAATATATCTTGTGCATGAGGCCAAGATTATTTCAGCAGCCCCTTTCCAGTGTATATGAACTTCATTGTTTGGCTGTATATACAGAGAGAGAATCACACAACAGTTAATGGGAATAATTAAAATGCCATCCTTTTCCGTCTAATGTAATGAAATTCTAATATATGTCTTTCACTTTACGAGATGCCCAAGAGGCACAACAATGCTCAGGTTGTGAAACTATTATAGAACTGAAAATATATTATCTAAAGTGCAAGCACAACCACAACTAGCATACAATAAGTAATCCTTAAGAAATCTGATGCAGAAACTCAATCAAGTGACTGTAACCAAGAATAATCAGTCAACTCTACCAATTTAACTGCTACACCGCCTCGTTTTTTCTCGGAGTTGAATGGGAACACATGAAGAATTGAAGATTGAGACCTGGTGGCTTCAAAATTCATCCCAAGCTGCAAATAAGGTTCAATATCAAACAGTTTTTAAAAGTTACCAACAAGAACTGACATGAAATGAAATTGAAAGACCGAACAAAAAAGAACCTTGAGTGCCCACTGCAGAATTGCCTTCTCCGTTGGTGATCCAGTAACCTCTACATCACCACCAGTCTAACAAAAAAAAAAAGAAACGGCCACAAAACATAAATTATTTTACTACAGTCGGAAAAGCTTAATATCCTACCAGAGACTAACCGTACACAGAGAAGCAAGACAAATACTTCTATGCATACCTCAGGCACATAAACATTGCCAGTTGTATTCTGAGCTATGCCTTCAATAATCAAAGACGATATCTTTGGTGACAAGTCTGGCTTGCCATCAGAGTCATTGACTTTCTTCAAACATGCACAAGACTCGACCACAGTCATCTACACTCAAAACAAAAACAAAAAATCATCCAATAGGGTTGACATTTAGCTCATCATCTGCAGTAATCTAACTAATAGGAGGTCGAAACCTTCCCAAAAAATATGAATAATATAAGGAAAATAATTAGAGTCTAATATAGCCCACCTGGTTCAAAGTTAAGGTACCAGTCTTATCACTGCATATAGTAGTGGCCGAGCCCATTGTTTCACATGCAGAAAGCCTACGTACCTACATTTTTAAATTCCATTTTAGTTACATACGATCTACTTCAGAATCAATGAAGGTATACATATAAAAAGGAAAAATACACATACCAAGGCCTTATCTGCCATCATTTTTCTCATCGAGTAAGCAAGTCTGTCAAGAGGAAAAAACAAGGAATGATGAAAGATGAATGAATAATAGAATACATAGTACACACAAAATGCACATATAGAGTTCTATAACTTGTTTGATGAGGTTCGACTACCTGAGTTGCATACTTGGCTCAAATTTAGAATTAAAAGACCCACGACCAAAAATATTTTTCATTAGTTTTAGCATCATAGATTCAGCTTACTTACGTTAAGGTAACAGCTAAGGGGAGGCCTTCAGGAACAGCAACTACTACAATGGTGACCTATAATATTTTTCCCATTAGTCAGGAACGCGCACAAGAACACATGTATTGGTAAATGATTAGCAGGACACAATAAGTCATAGATATTGACATACTGCAATAGTGACAATTTTGATGGCTCCATCTATGGCTTTCCCAAATTTTGTCTTTCCGGCAACAAACTGAGAAGTTCCATCTGCATTTGTTGTATGGCCAGTAAAGTATCTGCAGAAAATTTGTGATATGATCATAAATTGTCAGTTTCTGTAATGTACTAACAGTCACACAGATACCGAATACGGCCTCAGATATATGTAGTTTGGTAAAATGTTAACATTATCACAACAAATCATAGTCATCAAATCCACACAAATTTAGCATGAATGATTTAAAATTCAATAATAGTTGAATATCCAATAGTCAACTTAACAGAAAAGTCCACATATATTTAGCTTGGGTCCATTCCGTATGAGACATATATGTAAAGGATATGACTGGGATACACCATGACAAATTTTATTCATATTTAAGATGTATTCACCTGACCAAAAGGACACATAAGACGAGGAGAGCTACTGTGAGTCCCACAACACCAATGAAGGTAGCAACCCCATTCAAGCGCACCTAATAAGAGTCGAATATAGGTTAGTACAGCATACCATGTACAAAACACTTTTGAATAATAGTTTATCAAAACTGACCTGCAAGGGTGTTTCTTCACCAGTGTCTTCCGAGATGCTAGCCATGAGTAATCCCCATTCAGTATTAATCCCAACACTGGTTACCTGAAGATGGAATAATAACAAATAACAAAATATTGAAAGTTCTTTTGAGTACTACTATGTGAAATAGAAGGCAATTGAAAACAAAGAACCAACTTAGACAAGGAATTTCAAATGACCTCTTGACGGTCAACATACATACTAACAATGAAAACAAAACACAAAACATAACTTGTAAAACCAAACACATAACGAATAAACAAACAATAGTTGACCTGAAAATTATCTTTCCACACAATCAGAACAGAATCCTGTGACTTAACAGTTTCAATCAAACTCAAATATAGAGAAAACCTGCTAAACAACTGTGGCATTTTTCTTTATGAACCTTCCATGCTAGTACTCCAATCAGACATGATACTAAACAACCTTTCATAACCAAGACTTGCCTCGCAAGTTGGGAACTTGGGATAATATAGTGCACTAGAGGAAGAGAAAACTAGAGTGTTCACCATGCGAAAAAGGAAATGATAGACATTAGGATCCTTACCAGCATTATACCATTTCCATCTGCTACTTTGCAGCCGGACATTAGAAATGGTTCTTTGGAGTCCTTGCGAACCTGCAAAAGAAATAAAATACAACTTTACAAAAGTGAAAAGGTTACTAAAAAAGGGAACAGAGAACAGGCATAAAGGCTCACAATCTTGGACTCGCCAGTCATGCTAGACTCATCAATTGAAAGTGAATGACCAGTGATTAAAACCCCATCAGCAGGAACCTGAAAAATAGAATCAGATAGATAACGAATTTTGAACATCAATGGTCTTATATACAACAAAATAAGACTGCCAGCTACAAATACCTGATCACCAATGTTAAGGGGTATAACATCACCTACAACAAGATCATAAATTGAAACCTCAACACGTCTACCACCTCTGATAACCTGCATATAACCAAAAAAATGAAATGACACAGAAAAGAAGACATCAAGGTACGATATAATGAGACAATGAAAACACACCTCAATTTGTATATTTCTCTTTTCCTCATTTAGATTCTGGAACTGCAGAGATTGTTTGTAGTCACTAATGGCTGCAGGTAAAGAAAAAACATGCAGTTGAGTTTGATAAGACTGTTGTCCATCACTTCAAAGACTAGATCCCCCAATGTATTTAAAGCAGGATTCAAGTAACATTACTCCCAACAGAATCATAGCAAAAGAAAAAAAGAAAAAAGAAAAAAAAACCATTAAATATAAAAAATGCTTAACATTTGAGCAAGCTTAAAGTACATGCAACATAAATTTCACCTACTAGCAAATAAATGAATATGTGGTAAACGAAAATGGCATCAAAGTAGACAGATTTTACACACATCCTTTGACACAGATGTTCATTTAGTACCTGTCACAACAATGACTAGGAGAACTGCAAAAGCAATGCTGCCCCCATCATACCATCCCTCCTTTATACCCTATCACAAACAAAGAAACAAAAGCTAAACACTCATTGATGTCCAAAACACACTGTTATTTACAAGTGTTCCTTATTTTTAGTTTATTTATTTTTTAGATGGCCCGACTAAGCTCACCTCTGTTTTTATACCCAGCGCTAAAGAAGCCACAGCAGCTACCATCAAAATGATAAGAGTAAGATCTTGGCAAGCTTCCCAGAGAAATCTCTATCAAACAGAAAAAGAAAGAAAAAATAAATATAACAATATCGCATTAAATATGTACATTAGGCTAATTTTGCATACAATAACTGCAAAAATTCACAATCAGTAACCAACTGTACCCAGAAACTCCTTGGTTTTTTCCGGGGATATGTGTTGGATCCATATGCAGTTTTTCGTTTTAGTAAATCATCATCACTTCCAGAAATTCCCTTTTCTAAACTTGTTTTCAATAATTCTCCGAGGCCTTTGACCTGATGTAAAGAAACAACAAAAGAATAAGAAAACTCATTAATATACAAAGTCAGATAACAAAAGAAGTTCCTTGGTAGACTTGCCCCCCCATATTGCTGCAGAGTAGTAAAATTATGATCCCTTGAAATTGAAGCTAGTTCTTCTTGTCCAATTGGAAATTCACCAGCACAACTTGGTTTTGGTGGCACAATTCCTGAAAATATGAAGTATCAAATCAGTTATAGAAGGAAATGTATCACATTAAATTGTATTACAAAAATAGATGAAAGAAAATCCAGATGGGAAGTACCATTTTCCTGTGTTACGGATTCCTTAAAAAGAAATGCAGCCTAATACAACAAAAAACAAGCATTATAATACGAATAGCAAATGACAAAACGTTGAATGCTTTTCTTTTCAGATAAATTACTCGTATGGCTTGTGCATGTGCTCTAATCTTCCTTAACGTCTGATTTTTTTCTTCCTCCTTTTTCAAGTCTAAGGTATACCGGAATCGACGAGAAGCATTTAGCACAAGTGCCGCTTGCTACAGAGAAATAAAACTCAGTTTAGCCCAGACCTTGATTAAATGAAACAGATGAATTTATTCGCAAGCATGGTAAATTGAGCAACCAACAGAAACTTTATTATTAGCTAAGCAAAATACAGAGACTGGCCGTAAAATAAGACAGACCATTGCGGACAGATATAGCAAGATTGCATGTACTAGTTGTTGGATCATAATTCATATACATATTACATATTTGTGCCCTAAAACATGGAAATTACTTGTTCTAAAGTCTAATTTAATGTTGACTAATCAAATTCCATGTTTTATAGAAAATCTTGAGAAGAGGAGAAAAAAGTGAAATTCCGGCAAATTTTCCGTGCACTACCACTCACGGTGGTGCCATGTATTTTTCGGCTATATTCATGGAGCAAAGAGTACCATAGCATTTATTCCATTACATCCATTCACTATCATTCTATCTTAACCAAATTCCAAATTTTTTTGTTCCAATTCAACCAAACACTCCCTATTACCCAAAAGTACACCATCATCATCACTTCAATATCTATCATGTTTTAGACTTAATCATCATCCCTCACTCATCATTTCCTACTCTAACCTACACCATCACTCTCATACTCTTTTCCCTTATTTTTGGGATCTATCACTATTCTTATACTCCACCTCTTTGCTCAATTCAAAAACCTAGCTGTTATCTTGACTTCACAACACCATTTTCACATCCTCTCTATCAATTTAAGCACTCATTCTTCATAAGGAAGAGACATCACCCACACTTAGTCATTACATCTTCTTCTCTCTCTATTATCTACACAATCCACTAGCATCTCCTCCACAAACCTCCATCACCACCACCTTCAATCCATAACCTCCATTACCACCACCACCAAATTCATCATTCCATCTACCCATTCAATTTCATATGCATAAAGCTTCACCACTCCACCATTTCACCACTAGATCATCTCTATATCTCATATTCCATCATCAAGCTTTAAAGAAGAATGAGAGGAGTCTAACATCACTTGAGGAATCATCATCACCATCACCATTAGCATCATGTCAATGCTTTCATGAGTTCATCTACACCATCCTCAAGTTAATCATCATCAGTCACTTCTCTATCCCTACTTTCTAGTTTGGTGTTCATAAACATGTTAAAGCTTATGTATTTGATTATGACTTTGATGTAAATATTATGTTTGATGCATTTTTCATTAATACATTAACATGCTAGTTCAAGAGTTGAATGTTTATGCGTAACTTAATCAATTTGAGTATGAATATTTGTCATGACATAAGAAACAATTAGGGTTTGATTAACCTTAGTTGTTTGAAGCATGATAGCATATCATATGTGCATGTTAGGGTTGTGAACTACAATCACTTAGAAATAAGCATGATTGGTTTGCATAATCTCTTCATCTCCAAATTTTATGCACTTAGGTAAATGCATTAGATAATTAACCGGATTGAAGTGCATGACTTAAGTAGTTAAATACTACACCCGAGAGGGGTTGCTTGATATCATCAAAGGAGCATGCCCCTTGTCATACCCGAGAGGTATGCAAGGGGAGAAATTGGCTAATTAAAATGACATCATTCACTATAGAAGCATCATTGTTTGCAAAGAAGCTAGAGGTGAAAACCTTAAGTCCTAACTCTCATCCATTCATTACATCTATTTATCTTACCCTTGTTTACATTTCAAGTATTCATTTAGTTATTTTCGAATCAATTCATCTCCAAAACCAAAATCAAACCACTACTCCACCTTGCATATAATCACCATGAACTTTGGTTCACTTGTAAGCCCTTGTTTGTGATTTGTACATTTGCATATTCATCTAGCATCCTCTAAGTTTTCCCTAGCTAGAGTGGGTTTTCCAATCTATTGGGTACGATATCCCCTACTCATAATCCCTACACTATAACTTGACCCTTATATTTGAGAGTGGCTATTTGGCTAACACTAATGCATTGAGGTGCAAATGACGAGAAAATAATGCATTTCCATGCAGAATAAACACATAGATCATCACAATGGCTTTGACTAGATGCATCACAAGAGGGAAAACAATACAAACGCAAATGCTTGCTATTTCAATATTGATTTTTAAGACTAGACAATGACTTTCTCCATAGTTTATATTAGAAAAGACATACACTGTACAACTTAAAAAGATGGACCTATACTTCGTCTTTTATAATAAACGAAATTTTATTGATTTAATAAAAGAAAACTTGCAAAGAGTGGATAAGATGCCCACTATAATTAACTAACTGCAGCAGTCCAATCTAAATGAATGGCAAAAACAATGAGCTATTCTTAAAAACTGATGAGCCCGACATAAAGCTGCCCAGAAACAAAATTTACCCCACAAGGTGTCAATGTCAATCTCATCCACACTTGATATATCGTTCAGCTCAGAAAAAGAAGAATCCCACAAGATAACCCATCCACTTCCATTGTTCAAAGTAAGGAGCAGGTAGGGGTTCCCACTTTGCAGTTTCAGCCTAACAAGATGGGCTCGCTATTTTTATGCCTACCTCCACTGGTATTCAACTTCTTAATTGGCACAGTCATTAATGTAATGTAGGGTATATGCCCACTTGGGCATAATCAAGGACACGCATAAGCCTCTTTCTTTTAGTGGTTTGCATTCTGAACCCGGCAAATTGTATTCAGATAATGATGTACATCAAACACTTCTTGTCAATATGTTGCTCCTTTATTTTCTAAATGCAATACTCTGTATATATTCTGAGAACAAACCTAACGACAAATTATTTCCAACTCAATGGTCATTGAGATGCAAGGTATAGTTCAAGAGACATCACACCATCTCTGAAATCTGGCTTTTTGGTCTTCAATAACAGAAGTGGAATGTATGATGAATTGGTAGCGAAACCAACCCGAACCCAAAACACCAATTGAAACATCATATTGCCATAAAAGGTTGCCCACTGTAGGGCAAATCTAAAAGCGAAAACTGACAGAAATAGAAACTAAAGAATAAACCAATTGAAGAACACACACATGGCATATATGGCAGGAAATTAGATGCGCACAGCTACTCATTTGACTAAATAGCCACACCAAATGGCAGCAAATTCATAACAAAAAGCAACACCGAAAATATTCATTACAAAAAAAAAATGGAAAAGAAATAATCTCTAACAGAAATAGAAAGCAAAATATATTAGAGATAAAGAATCCATACCCTCCAACGGCGGAGACGCTCGACGGAAGCATGCTTAGTTCTGGTAATATCAAAAACATTCGACGACTGCTCGTCGTCGCCGGAACGGTTGCTTCCGGCTTCCACATCATAGTTTATCTGGTTCGGCGAGCCCGTTGAATGACTCATCCTTCAGTAACCTGTCGCAGGAGAGATGGCACCGTCAGTTTTTCTCAAAACCGCTCCGTAGTCCTCACTCATATCAAAATCTCACACACACAGAAACCCTCGCTTTCTTCAAACTCCGATTATCCCTCTCTGGATTTCAAATCTGACCGACTTTACTTCAATCATAAAGCAATTTCAAACTCCGCTCCCCAAATTCTAACCCATTTCGGCTTCAAATTGCAGCGATTACCGTACTACTCTAGTATTCCCAGTCGGTAAAATCTCTCAATATCATCCACAGATTGTAAGTAGAGACAAAAAGAAAATAGGGTTTTCGAAACGGCGATAAGGAAAAATATCGATACTATATAGTAAAGCAGAACACGTTTTGACTTCGTTTTTATACGCCGGCCGTTTCAGTTAAAAACAAAAGCTTAAAACACTACAGTACTACAGTGTTAAAAATCTCCATACCGGTGGTCCTCTTCAATAAAGATGTAGCTACGGTGGTTGAGAGTAAGAACGATGAATATAAAAATCTAACTAAACTACAGAGCAAACATTCTCTTATATGAAAGATTAGTCGTTGAAACTTCGCAGAAGATACTGAAATGACCAACAACTTCTCGTTCCTCGTAATTTCATTAAATTTTTGGTCAGAGAAACTTCGTAGAAGATACAGGAAATGGTATCCAGATTTTGTGGGGAGCGTGAAGTTTGCCGTTTTCGGTAAAAACGCGTTACGCTTTTACGCGTTATAGTGAGCTGAAGAGTCCACTTTCCGTTGCTCTCGCCACGATTAAAGGCAAAACATAATTAAGAAGATCATGGGTTGTGCTTTCCTTTACTTGCTTGACTGATTATTTTTATTTAGATTTTTCCTTTTTTTTATTTAGCTGTTTCCTTGAGTGTTTTTAATCTTTTTTTTGGATACGGAGTGTTTTTAATCTTATAAAATAAGAATGAAGAATTAACCGTAGAAAAAAAAAATTACCACTTACACATATGATACAAAAATAATATCTAACTATGTCATCATATCAATATTACAATTGGCATAAATTTCTCGTTTACGAGTTCAAAATTTTGACTTATATAATAAATTGCTAGACTTTAGTATAAGAAATTTGTAGTTTGTCAAAAAGTAAGTCATACAAAGAGGGCGTGTCACATAACATCAAAAGCGACATCGAAAGATCAAACCATGAAATGGATGACCACTTTGTCCAACGAATTTACCCAGACTACAATCCACTTACCGAACACTGTAATGGTTTATGAAATATTACGAAAGTTACAAGTTGGCAAAACTTTATGTCTAAGCAATCCATTGCTTACACGATGTTGAGTCGCTGGAATTATGTCCCAACTTACCAAATTTCCTGACCGACCTGAACTTTTGACGACAAAAGCATCTGATACGTACGATCTTCAGATGGATTCAATTTCAGGCAGGAAATTAATCAAAACCCTAAGGCCTCGTTTGGTTCGCGGAAAGGAAAGTAGTTCCTTTGTCTTTCCCATGGGAAGGGAAATGAACTTTCCGAATAACTTTCCATTCCGATGTTTGGTAATGTAAGGAAAGTTATCCGGAAAGTTGTTAAAAAGTATGTAATTAATGGAATAAAATAATATGTTGTGAGTAATAAATGTAAGGAAAGAAGGGGGGAAAGTGATTCCTTTGGAGTATGGAAGGAACCATTTTCCCCCCTATTTTCCTTTGCTTCAGGAAAGTATTTCCTTTCCTTTTGCATCCCAAACACAGGAAAGGAACAACTTTCCTTTCCTGATGTTTACTTTCCGCGAACCAAACGAGGCCTAAAAGTTAATATGAAATCATAACAAACTTTGCCAGATGGAGAAACATCCATCACGATTTGGCCAAATATTGTTTTTCTTTTAACTTATTGTCAAAGATTTGGTCCTTCATATATTTAAAACTTAAAAGTAGAGATCCATATATCTGTCGACTCTCTTGTTTTTTTTGGTCAAATATATCTGCCGACTCGTGTCCCTGCAGAAATTGTTTAGTGGAGGACGTGTATTGGGCGGTAAAGCGGCAAAATATACGAGTGCCTGGTGGCAGAAGACGTCGGCAGACAACTCGAGTGGCATTAGAAATTCAACATCACTGGGACAAACGAAGAACCGAGACAACTCTCCTCTGTCTCGCCGTCCCTTATCCTCTAATAATTCAATTCCAGGTCTAAAAGCTTAGACGAGTCATGGCCGTTAACAAAAAAAATCCTTTTTTGGGTGGTGGTTGCTGGTCGGTTGTTGGCGGTTGGTGGTTGCCAAGTGTGTGTTAGAGAGTAGGTATCAGTTTTCACGGCTGGTTAGAGAGTGGGGTACGGTAAAGTGTAGATATATGGGGGCCAGGTAAACCTAGAAAGGGAAGTTGGAGGGTAAAGTATCATTTTCATTGGTGGTGAGCTACCCCGCCCATAAGTTGGCATTCTGATTTTAGGGTTTAGGTGTTTCTGACGCAAAGAATTGACGACTCACAAAGCTATTTAGATGATGAGTTTTACGGACTTTATTATGATGTAAGTAGCTAAACTGCTAAAGTAATTGATGAAGATTATGATTTGGGATCAGAACTGGTGTTAGATTGTGTTTCTGGGTTAATGGACAAGTTAATTCTGTGTTGGATACTATTATTCACCATCAGCTTTCCATCTTCACTTGCTACTTTCCTTAATGGGAATATGATTCTGGCTCTTTTTGCTTTTCTTTTTCTTTTTCTTTTCTTAAGAGAATATCTATACTATTATTAAGAGAAGAGGCTTTGTTAGCCAAAATCAAAATTTTTGACCGAAATGACCTTAAAACATTAAAATACTTTGAGAATTAATTAAATCACAAGGGCCATTATGACAATTGCAAATTATATTTTTATTAATAAAAATAAACAAAATAAATCCCACAAATTCCACTTTTCTCTCCCTCTATCCTCTCTATGCAATAACTGTTTTCATCCATTATTTTTTTTCTTTTTTTTTGAAAAGAAAAATGCTTACACATGCTCTGCATGTGTAGAGAAATGCTAGTATCTTTTATTATCTAAGAATTATATGGCCTAGGGTCGTAGGAAGGATACCAGAGTCCAGAGATGCCTAACTTCCAACTGCAACAAGATCATATATATCAGAGCTGGCCAACGAATATTGATCCTAAGTGACTGGCCAACGACCACACTGTCTATTATAACCAGTACGTACGGAGATGCTCTTTGCCGACAAAGTTTCCATCGTATTTAATTTGTCGAAAAAACACGGTTGACTAACAACGGTTTCTTTGTTGTCACCTATTGTTTCTGACGGACTTCGCGCCTAGCTCTCGTGCAAATGCAAATTAAGATTATTATGGAAGTGCTTGTACGTTTTGATAAGTTGATCGATAAATTTTGGATAAGTACGGAAGAACATAATTGGAGCAGAATGATCGATATAACAGTTTGGACAGTAGCATATAATAATATGGAGAACAATGAACAGCTACAGCCGGAAGAAACTAATGAAAGGCCAGATAATAAGAAAGGATGGCATGATTGGAAAGAAGTCTAGAAAGGAAATAGGAATGAATAAATGCTGTGTAAAGTTCAGTGAATTCATACGTACCAGGAAATTGAGCAGAAATTAATGGATCGAGAACAGCCGCGTTGTTTCTCTTCAATTGATCCGTAGCTGTATAATATCTCCAGAAAATGACGCTGATCGAGAACTATGGCCAAGAAGATTGAGATCTATGTCCAACTTATAAGCGTCTGATCGAATTCTTCCTTGTTTTAACTGAGATTCACAATTTAAATGATGCAGCAAAGCTTTAGCAAGCGCGTAGTGTTTTAAATGTTTTTGAAGAAACATGCGTGTCTATATATAAGCTTCCTTTTTTTCATCAAACATCCTATTTTACCCCTATACTGGGCCACTGCTCATTTTTTTCATACACAAAAGAACAAATAACACTAAGGATGAACACAGTCAATCAACCTATTAGAGTCCTTGCAATTAATAACCTGATATTTTATTTTTACTCCTAATCTCAGTCCAATTACACGTCGTCAATGACTTCCTACAGAATTGCAAATTCCGTTCAAAGACATATTCAAGCCAAATATTAATGGGGACTGACTCATCTAACCGATTATACCAAACAAACTATCAAAGAATCAACAAACTCAACTCTATGATAGACCAATAATTAAGCTGGCCCTCCTCCAAATGCAGGGCTACTACCCTTGCAAAACACTGAGAAACGATTTTCAGCCAGCAGACTCTAGACTCTGCAATTGAAGATCAAATCAAGAATTAACCTTGAAAGTAACTTATAATAGTGGTTCCATGTTTGTCCCACGTCAAAAGATTAACTAGACTGGTATATTTGCCTTTTAACTAAAATTCGCCATCTCTGTATTCTTTGGCTAATATTGTCCCAATGGTGGGTTATTAGACTTGTAGTGCTAACGATAATAACTATCTGTCTAGACTTCTAATGAGATGAAAGAATTTGGTAAATGGAGGAGGCCGGAACAGAAAGTTCAAATGGAAGTAAACAAACTACTTTGTCATTGAACGTGGTTTCTAGCTCACATTTGTCATTTATTTACGCGCTTCAAATTTTTTTTTTTTTTATTGTACAATAGTCACCCTTTTGGCTGGCAATCTTTGGCATGTTTCACTCTTAATGATACAAAGTAGTAGAGATCTCGTAATCTTGTAACAGCTATGACATGAAATCCAAACCCTCCTGGCCCAATTGAAAGGAAAAAAGCATACTATAGTCCCGGGTAATAAGGTGGATTTCCTGGAAATATGAATGCATTCCATGGTTGTGTATCTCACGCAAAGAATCAATGAGTCAAAATGAAAGAATATATGCCCGGCAACCCTAAAAAAATTTCAAAGAAAAAAAGACTTTTGGGTTTTCAAGCTTGACTTAATTTGATCGACCACTCCCTAATTCGCGGTTACATCCAAATTAAGCTATAAGAGATATGACTCCCCATAAAGCCATAAGGTTATTCTTGCTTCAATTTATTTTAATTGATGAAGAAAATAACAGATATGTAATACATTTTAAGAAATGAACGAATGCATGCATGCTGTAAAATTTAAATACGTACCAAAGCAAACCTTAACAGCAGAATCTTCTTCCTCTATTTTCTGGTTAGCTACTTGGCAGAACCTTCAGATAGAACAATGTAGACTAATCTTCAAAACAGATGACAGTATCTATCTCTGCAGATCAGACCAAGAAGATTGATGAAGTCTTATGAGATCATGACTGCACGTATATATATCCATACTAATTTGAAATTGACAAAAACAATAACGTAATCTAGCTGGCATATGTGTGTGTGTGTGTGTGTGTGTGTATTCTTCTTGATCATTTAGAGTTGCAAGTTAGCCACTGTACGTACATATATAATAAGGAATTAGTACTCACTTTCAAAACGAAGAAAATTCATGCGCATGGGGACAACTAATTACTTACAGAGCAGCACAATTTATAAATCTAGTCGATCTCCAGTCGAATATTTCCTTTTTTGATAAAGGCAGGCAAAGATATATACAGTAATATTCCATTATTCGGCCATTCTCAATGTAAAGCGATAATCAAAGAACAGTTCCAAAGAATAACTTGCCTTATTTTATATTTGATTAAGAATCATATTAGAGATTTATATCAAGGGCTGCTTAATTTTGCGAAGGTTCAAGGAATGTAAAGCATAATTAAGATGTCATCAAAAAAAGCATAATTAAGATCCGAAACGTAAGCTAGCTGCGTGCATGCTATTTGTGGCAATAAAGCCTGGAGTAGTCATGTACGAGATTCCCAACGCGGTTGCCGCCATCCTTCTTTTGGCTTTTCGTTTAAACTACGAATATAACTATATATACTGATCAATCACATTGATATGTAACCGTGTAATGTGTAAGATAGCTTTAGCTTTGGCGTTTTCTTGCGATTTGGTTTTGGTATCACATGTTGGTGAATCATTGATTCGTATATATTATTATCATATTAAGGGTGGTTAAACCTATCCTCCAAACGGGACATTCATATCATATAGACCGTCTTCTTAGAACGCAAAGGTTTCTGTATTAGTTAATTCTGATTAGTTTAATTAGGCAGTGATGATAAAGTTGTAAGGATTTATGATATAAATAATAGAAAGGGAGAAAACCTCTTATAGATTAAGATATAATAAAAGCTTCAGTATGAAAAACAATCAAGAGAAGGCGATATAATAAAAGCTTCAGTATGAAAAACAATTCAGAGAAGGCCTTGAGTTTGGCCAAATGGTGAGGGAGGTTGAAAGTTATGTTATGAACATTCGATTTCCCTCTAATTTAATAAAAAAAAATAGATTTAAATAAATAGAGTCGATAAGTTTTAGCTCAGGCTTCTGTGATGATATGCACTAATTATGCATTTAATTCTGGTGGGGTGATGATGAGAATAAAAAGAAGATTCATTGGTATATATTCTTGCATATATGTGAAGTTGTGAACATCTTTGTATCCCAAAAAGTGAAGGTGGTATGGGGTTTAAAGATTTACACCTCCTGAATTTAGCTATGTTAGCAAAGCAGGGTTGGAGATTCTTACACAAGACGGGTTCATTAATTGCTAGACTCTATAATTAAGACCTTATATTTCCCGGATTGTTCTTTCTGGGAGGCTAAATTGGGTGTTCAACCATCCTTTTCTTGGAGAAGCATTTTGGGAGCTCAAGGGGTTATTGAAACTGGTAGTCGATGGCTAGTTGGTAATGGAGAGAATATTGATGATGGTTTTGAAAGGTTATGGAAACTATATGGAAGACTAAAGGTCTAAAGTGCCTAGAAAGGTGGCTATTAGTGTATGGAGGGGCTGCCCTAAACATTCTTCCTACAAGGGAGTGGCTGCTCACTAAAGGATATGAAGGTGAGACATCTTGCTTATCGTGTGATTCAAATATCCAGTTGCTCAGGATTTATTGGAGTATGCTTCTTTGCAGTTAACTTTTCCTTTATCTCTTCTGTTTATTTTCAAGGAGTGGTTATTAGAGTGTGCTTCTACACTCTCCATTGAATATTTTGAAATATTCATGATATTTCTCTAGGCTCTCTAGAAGAATCGAAATGCTAAGCTTTGGGAGGATAGACCTAGATTGCCGATAGATATCTATATTGCTATTGCTACTCTTGGTTGATTTGCATAATATAAAATCAGTACATAATACGTCCTCTACTAGAGTCCCTTATGTTATCCCTAAGTGGCCGGTCAGCCCCGGAAGGAGATTTTGTGAAATGTAATGTTGATGGGAGCTTTCTTCCTGTTCCAAAGGTTAGTGGTTTGCAAAGTGTGTTGCGCGACAATGCAGATTATTTTAGAGCAGTGTTTGCCAGGTCTGTGCAGCTGGTCAATTTTGCTCTTCATGCCGAGCTGCTGGCACTCTATGCTAGCCTGCACTTTGCAATTGGATTACAGTACCACAAAGTTGTGTTCGAAAGCAACTACTTACAGCTTGTGCAGGCAGTTAACTCTATTGAAGAGGATTGCTCTCTACTAGGTTTTATGATTGAGGAAGTGATGAGGCTTTTATTGTCCCAAAATACTGAGTTTAAAGTTTGTCACATAAGCAGGAAAGCTAACAGTTTGGCTCACGCTTTAGCTCATAATGTAACTAGTATAGCGACTGACCATTCTTGGTTCATATATGCTCCCAACTTCATTTGGGATGCTCTTACGAGCCATATGTCTCGCTAATTCAATGAAATTCATAATTTAAAAAAAAAAAAATTATTATCATATTAAAAAAACATATAATTGAAAACAAAAAACAAAAATGAGAATCAATTTGGCTACAAAGAGAACTTGACGTATGACAATATAAACCGTGAATGTCAATATATTTAGCTAGAAAAGATAAAAGGAAAGGCTAGCTTGAGACAGAATGAAGAACTATTCGAAGATTGCTTTCTTGAGAAAATATTCTTAATTATATTTTATTTAGGACTTAGTTGTCAGAAAGCACCAGTCATACTTTGTATTGTTAGTTCAAATATTCCATATTGGACAATTCTTAGGTTCACCCCTAGGGTGAACTAGCATATTCACCCTCATTGTCGATTAACATATTTGTACTTAATAAATTTATAATCCAACCATTCATATTGTATAACGTAATACAAAGATTAGCTCTGTAAAAAATCAATCAAATTGAAGACTTTTAGTTATTTATTTCTATGAAATACATGGACGGTTCATCATAATGGTAGTAAGTGTTGTTAGAACCATCCATTTGTTTGGTTCAATTAGATAATTAAACGATTTCCGATTCGATTGATTTTTTATAGAGATGATCTTTAAATGCTAATTTAAGATATGGACCGTTGGATTATAAATTTATTAAGTAAAAGTATGTTAATCAACAATGGGGGTGAATATGCTAGTTCACCTAGGGGTGAACCTAAGAATTGTTCTTCCATATTTCAATAAACAATAGATTTTCTTCACTTTACTAACTTTTTTGTGTGTGCTTATCTTATGTTTGTTGCCGTCCAAAATGTCATTTACGATTTGATAGATATTTCATTCCTTAACTCAAGGTCGATTATTGTGATGCCCCGGAAATTTGTATTTATTTTCCGAGTATTTTCCGGAATTTAATTAGTGGTTATTGGACGATTTCGTGGCTCGTGGATGGGGCGGAAGTGTTTCGGGCGAATAATTATTCAAGAAGCATCATTTTAGGGGGTGGCGCGAGGGTTGACTTTTTATTCGTTGGGTATCTTCGAAAACTTCCTTCACGAAAATTGTAGAGCGCGTCGATACGAGTTCGTGGACATGTCGAACGCGAGAATCGGAGTTCTTATAAAGAAGTAATGGCCGTCGGAAAAAGTTTCCATTTTGGTATATATGGGATTTTTCCGAAAAATTATCAGAAAAATCAGAGTTTCCATTTTGGGAAACTTTTCTCTCTCTTCGGTCCCGACCCCGGTTTCGCCCTCTCCCCTTCGCCGGCTTCGTTCTCCCTCCTCCGGCCACCATAGGACGTGATTCAAAGTGGGTTCTCTTCGCCTCAATCCCCTCTTGAGGTCTGTGGAAGAATTGGAGCATGAAACGAGCTGTGGAGGGCGGTGCAAGGCCGAGAAGTTTGGCGGCGGAGCTGCGTCGGACCCAGATGTGAACTTCCGATTCCGGCCACCTTTGCCGGTGATTCTTGAGGGCTTTTGAAGCCCATAGGACGTTGATGCTTCTCCCAAAGAGGCTTGGGATGATTTCACTTGTGGAGGATGAATCGAAGCTTTGAAATTCTAGGGTTCATCGAATTTCAGATATTGCGAGGTAAATTTCGGCCAAACGGCTATGATTTAGACTTTGTGTTAGTTATGAAAGTTTAAATTGGAGTTGAGATGAAGAACTTTGGTGTTGGGAGTTCTATCAAATTCTGACTTTAGGCCGGCGGCGGCGCCGCCACTGTGGTGGTGTTTTCCGGTGGTTTCCGGCCACCTCAGGGATAGTTTCTGTTCCTGAGTTCGATCAACTCGTCGATACGAGCATTTCGATATATTGTTTGAAATTTTTGGAGATCATATGAGTATGTTAGGGTTTTTACGGTTTCAGACCGTTCGTTGATTCAATCCTTGAGGATCCGACTATCCGATCAACTTGTGGTTTTGGCATATCGATCGTAGAAGTATTCCGAAGACATTGGGTGGTCTCGGATGTGGTTTTGCCTCGATTGGCGTCACTTTGAGGATTTTAGTTCAAAACAGGGGTTTCAGACTTAAATCGTTTGTGGATTGTTGCTAAGTTGAAACCGTATGTGATTAGGTACTTGACGAGGTATCCTTGGACGGTTGTTTTGTGGTGTGTCTGCCTTGTTCTGTATTGAAGACGCAGCGGGAGTTTCGAGGTGAGTAATCTCACGAGGTTCATTTACGAACAGAGTTGCCATTATTGTTTTGGCGTTATTTATTTAACTGCAAACTATAGTTTGTATTAGTAGGCATTCCTGAGCGAATGACTACGTATATATATATTTACGTGAAATATATATATTCTTGTGGATGATGTGTGATGAATAATATGCATGATGGTGTTCATATTATTGTTGAATGTGACTTTTCAGGAAACAATATTGTGGAAAAGATGTTTTCTATTGTTTGAAAAGTAGTGAGTTTGATGTTACATTTTGGAGTCATGCGTGACTCATTTTAAATGTATTGGTCCTTGTACCAAGAGCCACAGATGATGAGCAGAGATGGGGAAAGCCGAAACTAGATGTTTGAAACGTTTTTAAGTCGCAGATGGTGACCTTGATGTTTGATTTATGACGAGACGGGGTCTGAAATCATATGTCACAGATGGTGACAGGTCGCAGATGGTGACCAAGGCAGGAAATAGGTAATCACGTCCTTAACAGGACGAGTGGTTACGATTTCAGTAGAGCTCTACTCTGTCTGCCATTATAGCTTATGGGGGTAACGATTGAGGTTGCTGGAGACTCGTAAGTATGTAGTTAAAGGAGAGTTCCGAAAGTATTCTTCTTTTATTGTCTAGATGAGACTTGAATTGCTTCTTGATGGTTAAGTTAGAAAATAGAACATTGTCACAGCGGTGACTTATGTTGTCCTTTCGGTGGAAAGGATATGGAATGTTAGAAGGAATCATGGTTGCATGGTTTCCTTAAGCTGATTTGTGTGAGCTGTTGATTGATGTGTTGCCATGGTACATCATGGGGGGTAGCGGAGAGCTATCTGATGCTCATGAGTACGTGTTTTAAAAGAGAGTTTCGGGGATTCTTTCTTTTAAATGTCCGGGGAAGACTTGTGTATTGTATGTTTTGTCCAGGTTGGACCGATATGTTTTGTTGTGAGTTGCTTTCTATGGTATGATTGATAGAATTCAAGGTGTGAGTTGTTTTCTATGTTTCGTTTTAAAAGAAACCAAGGGGTAAGTTGCTTTCTTTTATTTCGATTTGAATGGGAATTAAAGTGTGAGTTGTTCTCCATTATTTCGTGTTTTTAAGGATCAAAGCGTGATTTGGTTTCTTGATTGAAACGTGCGGGGTTCATTCCGTGATTTTGGTGTGAGTTGTTTTGAGTTACTCATACGGGCTTGCAAAAACTTACCGGGTTTGTTGTGTGGCAACCCGGTGCACCATTCAAACGGTGTAGGGGTTAATCCTGCAGGTTAGGATAATCGTAGCTGAAGCTGAGGTAGCTGGTTGGCAGCAGAACGGGTAGGAAGCAAATTTTGTTGGCTTTGTCATTGTGTGACTTCCGCTATGTAGTAAACTCTGATGAGTACTTACGTTTTATTTTGTTGTTGACAATTTAATTCGTAAGCTTGTGTTGTATATAACTCTGTGGGGTGAGTGTATATATATTGACATAGTGGGTTCAGGGCATCAATATGTATTTAGTTTAAAGTGAAAAAGTTTCCAGGTATTTTGTGTTGATGGCTGAATGATCGCGCATATATAAGTATGAGATTATATATCGATTTTTATTGTGTTAAAAATCAAGGGCGTGACAATTATTGAATGATAAAATATTAGTATATATTGCATTGAAACTATAACTCAAAATATTGCGCTCAACGAATCTGACAAATCCAATGTGCTCTGCTAGGGTTTCTTCACTTTCTCCTCTCTTTTCTCATTTAGAGGTCAGTCTTTTGCCTTGTACCTCCGATGGACATCAAAAGGAGTATATACTTCTTTTCTAGGCATCGTTTGCCTAGTTTCCAAGAATAACTTTCATGTGTAGATATTCTCGAGTCTTCTATTTGTTATTTCTCAATAGGTGGCCGACCTAGGATAACATTCTTCTACTGCTATTTGTACACTTAGGACAGTACATTATCCTCATTTTTGTTCTGGGTTGTAATCTCTAATAAAAAATATAGCTCAGTGAGCAAAAGTCATTGTCATAATGAATCCCGCGATGTATTGGTGATGAGTATAAAACGCAGTTTGAGTAGTAAAGTCTTGCAGTATGAATGCATAAGCAGGTAAATAGTACATGTGTTGAGCGATCAATGGCGTAATACCCTAGTTTCATCTAGTTTGGATTGCTTGTTAGTGGTGAAGGATGATGTTTCTTCATCTCATTCTAGTCCCCTTGCCTATAAATACCGGGATTAGGATGTCAGTTTGGCACCATCTATTTTCTGCTTAGATTTGGATTTTGTTGTGTCATCCTTCCCAATCGTTTGGGTCTTTGAATTAGTTTTTCCACCTCTTTGGTATCGCCTTGGTTCTAGTTGTGCTTCTCTTAGGAAGGTGTGGTTCTATTATGGTCATCCGATTAGAAGACTTTTGTGTTCTTTCCGGGTAGTTGAAAGCTCATTGGTAGTTTTGGCAAGACCTTTTCTCGTGTTTAGCGAGACACTCTATGTGTTGTTTGTCGATATGTGGGTGACCTAGGACAACCTTATCTAATGCTTATTGTAAACCTATGGCAATGATTTCATCTAGCTTTGATTGCTGGTTAGTGGTGAAAGATGATATATTTCGTCTTCTCTTTGGTTCTCTGGTCTTTAAATGTTGGCCTGGGATGTCTATTTGGCACCATTTATTTTTTGGGTCTTTGGATTGGTCTTTCCATCCTTTAAGCATTGCCTCATTTTTTTTGTTGTGCTTCTCTTAAGACGGTGTGGTTCCATTGTGATTATCCAATTACGGGACATTTGTGTTTCTTTCGAGCATGAGAAAACTCATTGGTAGTGTTTTGCAAGGTACTGAATGTCTTGTTTTCTAATAGGTAGGCAACATAGAATAGTCTTTTCTAGTGCCTGTTGTACACTTAATGTAGTGGTTTCATCTAGTTTGGATTGTTGGTAAGTGGTTAATGATGAATTTCTTCTTTTCTTTTGGATTCTCTGGCCTATAAATATCGAGCTTGGGACGCCAATTTGACGACTTCTTTTTTATTCCCCTCCCAACTCCTCCCGCCCTAAACTCCCTCATACCTGATGTTAGTTAGATTTGAACTAATGACCTTAACGATGTTAGATCATCTGACCAATAACCCATGACTCACCTCAGTTTTGTGCCATCTTTTTTCTGCTTATGTTAAGTTTTCTAACCTCATCCTTCCCTATTGTTTAGATCTTTGGGTTGATTTTTCCATTGTTGAGTCACAATTTGCTTTGCAATTGTGCCCCAAAACCTTGAAGTTTAACTTGTTTTTCATTATGTTTCACTTATATTTATTTTATTTCCTTTATTTTCTTTCTAGGAAACCATGCACGGAGAAGAAAATGACCATTTGAGACTTAAAATGTGAAGAATTGGACCAAGGAGAAGAAGTCATGGAATTTGGGCGAAAAACGCAAATTGGATTTTCCGACGATATTTCCCGGCGAGCCGCCACTCATGAGGACCATTTGTCCAGCCAAGGAAGACCATAGTTGTGAGAATCTCTCACCATTTGAAATTCAAACATCTCCCTACACCTTGTCCTTTTGTCACCTTACAAATTTTGGACCATTTGGGGGACAAGGGTGTAAGGACATCTCTTGTAAATCTTGGGACCAAAGGGACATAGCTGATCAAAAGAGGACATAGCTAATCAAAAGAGGCCAAGGACCTTATCTTCATCATTCTTGACTCTAATGATCATACCAAGACATCTACTTCTCTCTCTACAATACCACACCACCATTTTCACCTCTATAACCACCATTTCCACCACCAAACTCATCTTCCCACCAATTTCATAACCCTCTATCACCACAAATCATTACTAGCTACTCTTATTTTCATCATTCTTACATCATCAAAAGCTTGAAGGAAGGAGAAGGAGATATCCACCACATCATGATCTTGGAGACTCATCTCCATCAGCACTTTTAGCATCACCAATAGTCACTTTTTACTCTCTAACTCTTTATTCTTGATGTATCTTAGAATCAATGGCTAAAATATCGAGTTTCGAGGAAATATCGATGGTCCCGAATACGGAAATTTCGATGGAAATATCGAGGATATATCGATTTCGATAAATAATCAAGAAAATTGATTTAAACTTTTGGATATATTTGTTTTATCAATTGTCTACTACATATGAAAAGAAGACTTTGAATAAACATTGTTATATAGTGATTTGTAATAATTTAAGATGAAACGGTAAATGCTGAATCGCTGACAACTCTGAAATTTTTTTAAAACATCTAATTTTTTTTTGATGGCCGGAAACCCAATGAGAAACTAGACCATCACGCCTTATATACATTTTAGAGTGAAGAAGTAGTAGGAGACAGAAGTGAAGAAAAAAACTTGTAGTTTCCTTTGGTGCAAGGAATTAATGAAATTTTGAACTATTTATATGATTAAAATTTAAAATGTTGGTGTAATTTTTTTTTAAAACATTTAGTAAAATTTATTCAATATGTAATTGATTATTCAAAGTTAGTTATTGATTTTGATTGGACATACTTAAGTTTCAGATTCGTAGCCAAAATGAAATAAATATTACAATGTTGCAACTCTAACACACGCGTGTGTGTAGCACAGTTGGCTGAGGCATTCAAGTAGCAACTTTGTGACCGAGGTTTGAAACTTTGTGACTTTGTGGTTTTTTGATTGAATTTTAGGAACTAAAAAAGGGACATGCAAAAAGGCAGTTATAGAGTTATAGTTGGAATTTTCGGGAAACATCTCAGATTTCACCAAAATATCGGGAAAATCTCGATATTTCCCGAAATTTCGGGAAATTCCGCAAATTTCGCCCAAAACTTAGCTGGTATCTCAAGATAATTTCGGACCCTCCAAAAAAAGAAATTTTCGGCGATATTTCGCCGATATTTTCGATTTTTTGGTCCTTGCTTAGAATGTTAAAGTTTGTCTATCTAGTTATGAGTGAGTAGCGAATTTGTTGGGGCTGGAGTTGAAAGTCCTATCCAATCTTGTTTGATATTGATGTATACTATGTTTGATGCAATTTTCCATTACCACCTTCACATGCTGAATAAAAAAGTGAATGCATATATTTGAATTTGACTAGTTTAGGTATAATGAATTTGTCATCTCATGATTAGTGTTTTGAGATTAGTCATCTCTGGACATTAAGAGCATGAAAGTACACCATGTGTGCATGTGAGGGTAGTGAGTTAAAATCACCTAGATCGAGCTAGGATTGGTTTTCTTGCTTGGTTATCTAAAATCTAATATTTATGCATCTAGGAATAATGAATTGAGACTTATCCAGTAATAGGATTTGTTCTTAGGTAGTTAATTCTAGACTTACATGGTTGGAATTGATAAAATCAAAAGAGTTTAGGCCTTAGTAGTCTCACCTGATTGCTAAGAGGGTAATTGGGTATTTGGAATTGCATTACTTGTGGTTTGAACATCAATGCATGCAAGGGAGGCTATGCATGGGGGACAACCTATACTCTAACTTCCATCCATTTGATAACAACTTGTTTAGCTTCATTTACTTTACTTGCTCTAGTTGTTTCAATTTGAATCAAAACTATTCACAACATCAAATCAAATCACTACACACCATCTTGCATATACTCACTATGACTTGGGTTCAGTTGTAAGCCTTTGTTTATAATTGTATATTTGCATATTCTTTTTAGTTTTCGTCTAGGTCTTCCCTAGATATAGTGGGATTTACCAATCCCTTGGGTACGATATCCTTTACTCTAAACCCCCTACACTATAACTTGTACCTTTTGCACTTGAGGGTGGCTTTCATGCTAACATCCATCCCTCTAGTATTGCTTATTAGTTCTGGTGGTACTTTTCTTAAGACAGTTAGGGGACCTTTGTGTTTGTTTTCGAGCGAGGCAAAACTTATTAGCATTGTTTGGCGAGGCCTTCAGGGTTTTGGTATGGTCGAGGTTTCAGTGTTTTTTCTTATGGGTTTCACTAATGTCGACTCCTTTTTTAACAAGGTCATGGCGACAGTTCTAATGTTGCCGTCAATGGTCTAGGACTCTAGGTAGCTATGAGTTTCAAGTTAATGACTTGTGGTGATAGGGTTGTAGGCTCCATAAATCAACTGTCTTCTTTCGCTAGCTGCTGGTGGTTTCAATGTTCCCCTTTTTCACTAATGTCGACTCCTTTTTTAATAAGGTCATGACTACAGTTCTACTATTGCCATCTATGGTCTAGGTACCTGTGAGTTTCAAGCTAATGGTTTTGCAGTGGTAGGGTTGTAGTCTCCATAAATGAACTATCTTCTTCTGCCCATGACAGTAGGAGACACTACCTAAGTAACGTCAATGCTATGTCTATCGTATTTCTAGTTGGGCCACTCAGGTATTGACTCCAGAAATGAACTGTCGTGTTCCGCTCAAGAAAAGAATTATTTGGTTTAGATAGAATGAAAATTGGTTCAATCACATTATTAATTTTAAGCAAAGTTACTACTGTATATAGTCATTTTTGTTTTTAAATCCCATTTAATTTTTATTGTCAGACAGTAAATTATCTAACAAAAACTTCCCATTGTGAAATGTCATTTACTATTAGACATAAATTGTCAAACAAACACTTTGGTCTGCCTGTCTGTAACCAATGCCTGGATGACTAAATAGAAAAAGAATCAGTAGCTAAAACCTAGTCATATAACTAAAGAGCGAGCCTAAAAGGCCCACAACTCCCGGACCAAAAGTTTAGGATAAAAAAGGAATTGCCACCAAGAGCCTTGAATGATATTTTGGGGGTACCCAAACCCAGCTCAAGGGGAATATAAGGCCTAAGAATAATGGTACACCCCGTACCTAAATTTACTAGTTTACTAGTCATTTAGAAAGTAAACGACAATTATATTTACTTTTTTACCTTCGTTTCGATATTTTGAGGGTTTATTCTGTTCACTTTTTTAGGCAACTTCCGTATGGAAAGTTGTAGAGCACGTTAAACCAAGACCATGATCATGCTGCACGCAAGAATCAGAGTTCGTATGAAGAAGTTACGATCTGAAAAGCCAAAGTTACTATTTTGAGAACTTCCTATAAATAGCGAGTGTGAAGGAAAACTTTACATCTTGGGAAGTTTCCGTTTTTAGCTAAAAAACCCTAATTTCCCTTTCTCTCCAGCGCGACCCGGATTAGCAACCTGACCCGAATACAAACCCGGCGGGTTTTGCGGCCATCCGGCCACCCCAAATTGCCGGACCGGTCCCATTTGGAGCGCCTCCTCACTCCGGCCATGTTTCCTGCGTTGGTTTCCTCCTATCACCGTCAATGGAAGCAAATCGAAGTAAAAACACCACGACAGACCCGTATTGCTAACCCAGTTTGATATCTGGATTCCGGCCACCTCCTGCAACGCCACCACCTTGGTTTTGAAGCTCTTATCTCGTTGGTCATCCCTATAACCACCAATTAGCTTGAATTGAATAGAGTACATTAACAGAATCGAAGGCTTGAATATATCGGGTGTCAAGAACTTTCGGGCTGTTTTCCGACTAATCCACTTCGAGTTAGGCTTAGGTATGAAAAATCTTTCGCTTGTTGAGATGAATTGATTGGTGTATGGGAAGTGTTCCTTTTGTTTATAGGTTTGATGTTTTGGGTAGTTCACTTATAGGGGAAGTTCTGCTAAGGAGCAACACTTCCTTTTGTCTTGAGTAGACTTATACTCCTATCGTTGTGACGTTGTCATCTCTTCTGTGAGATTGATACGCTTTTCTCCCCCTCAATAGATCTTTGGATTTGTGTGTGCCCCACTCCTACTTTGACAGCTTGAAATTTCGGGGACATCGAAATTTTTATAAGGTGGGGAGGTTGTTACACCTGGTACCTAATTTACCTGTTTACTGGTCATTTAGATGGTAAATGATAATTATCTTTACTTTTTTACCTTCGTTTCGGTACTTTTAGGGGCGCTAAAAGTTTACTTTTTATTCTGTTCACTTTTTAAGGAAATTTTATTCTAAAAAGTTGTAGGGCATGTTAAACCGAGTCTGTGAACACATGGCATGCAAGAATCAAAGTTTGTATGAAGAAATTACGGTCTGAAAAGCCAAAGTTACTATTTTGAAAACTTCCTATAAATAGCAAGTGTAAAGGGAAACTTTCCATTTCGAGAAGTTTCCATTTTCAGTCAAAAAAACATAATTTCCCTTTCTCTCTAGTGCAACCCGGATTAGCCACTCGACCTGTATTGCTGACCTGACCCAGATTTAAACTTAAAGTTTTTTAATATTTGAGAGCTATTTCAGTAAAAATAATTCTATTTTGAATGACAAGCACTCTTTTCTTAATAATAGTATAGATAAAATAAAATAACGAATTAAAAAAGAAATTCAAAGGATAATATGCAGCAAACAAAGAGAAGTACGCGAGGCGGCTTCTTCACATTCTCAAAAGCGGTTCAATTCAGTTTCAATTTCAATCCATCACAATTTGTAGAAAAACCAAATGGTAGAGAAGAAAACTTACTCTGCCATTGATTTCAATTTTTGACCACCTAATGAAAAGATCTTAACCATAGGGACTTTTTCTTCTTGCTGAGTGTTGCAGTGCTTATGGTTTTCTTTTTCCTTTTACTTTTTTGGATGAGTTAGATTGCTGTGTCGAGTAATTGGACAACATAAATGCAAAATTAGGTGTGTCTAATTTTTTATGTAGTTCTTACTTTTTGTTGGTGAATTATGTAGATATGTTTGTATTATTGTTCCTAAGATAAAAGTATATATTTTGTTTATCTCTGTTGGCTGTACTTCCATTGTCATCTCTTATTGGGTCTTTGTAGGATTTTTGAGACTGCTATTTGTTAATTAGTGATGTATTCATCTGCATTCATATGTTTTTCATCTAAGAGGTTATAATTTGAAGTTCAACATTCTATTGACTGAGGTCTTATATATATATATATATATATATAGAATCATTCTCAGGTGCGGATATCCGCACCTAAGAAAAAAGGTGCGGATTTCCATTTTTTCCCCACTTTCCGATCACATTTTCACATCTTAGCCGTTCAGTTTTTAGGTCCTAATGTATAGATCATCTCTACAAAATTTCAGCCAAATCGGTGATCGTTAAGGCATCCAAAACTGCAATTTACACGAACGGACCGAATCTGCCGAACCGGAACCGTTCGTGTACATTGTTGTAAATTGCAGTTTTGGATGCCTTAACGATCACCAATTTGGCTGAAATTTTGCAGAGGTGATCTATACATTAGGACCTAAAAACTGAACGGTTAAGATGTGAAAATATGATCGGAAAGTGGGTCAAAACTGGAAATCCGCACCAATGAAAAACTGCGGACGTCCGCAGTGGAGAAGGCCTGATATAGAATATATATATATATATATATCTTAATTTTCTGTTTCAGAAACCTTTCTTTTCGATGTTTTTATTGAGCACAAACCAAAGACAATAAGTTGTTGACTAAGTTGATGATAGAAATCTATTGTCTGTGGATATGTTTAATATTGTAATCAACCAATTCAATAAAGTAGAATTCTAGGATTTAGTTCCACCACGTTATCTAGAGAATATGGAAATTGTTATATATTGATATTAAAACGGAGAATTAGTACGTATCTTCTGAAGAAAATTCCACTACATGCTTCAGTTTATTAGAAATGAAGTAGATCATGCAAAGAATTACCTTTCACTATCTATGTTTGTGAGGTAGCAGATTTTTGAAGAAAGAAAATATATTTAGTACTTAATAGCAAAACAATTCGCACACTGCAGGAAGGCTAGAGATTTATATATTAATTAATATCGACATAAGAACATCTTTAGTAATGTTAGCCATTTTTTAGTCAAAAATTAGCTAAATAGTCATTTTGACTAGCCACTTGTAAAATATGTCTGTATAAGTTCTCTCTATTTTAGCTAGTTTTAACTTTATATTATCTATTGAACGAAATTTTTTTTTTTTTAAATGTATTTATAAATAAATTACATAGAATGACTTAAAATGGATTTTTTAAATTAAAAAAATAATAGATCCACTTAGGAGATCTATTTAGGAGCGAGATAATTAAAAATTAAAATGAAGAACCACTTAGGAGATCTATTGCATCTGCTGAAATTGATAAATTATTAAACATGCTCTCCAAAATAGCTAAGAAGCTAATATTGAGTGTCATTTTGGCTGCACTTTTACGTATGCATCAGTTCTCTCTATTTTAACTACTTTTGAATTTATATTATTTTTTGAATGAAGAAAAATAGTTTTTTACGTATGCATCAGTTCTCTCTATTTTAACTACTTTTGAATTTACATTATTTTTTGAATGAAGAAAAATAGTTTATTAAATTACATAAATAACTTAAAAGAAACATTTTAAATTAAAAAAATAATAGAGAACTTCATGTAGCTCTCTCTATATTTAAGAGCGAGATAGCTAAAAGTAATTGAGAGTCACTTAAGAGGCTGGTGCAGTTGTTAAAATGAGAAAAAAAAGAAGAAAAAAAACTAAACTAAACAAAACATACTCTTTGATATTGACTTTGGTAACACAGGAACTGAGGAAAGCCTAATCCTTTTGGTTTGAGGAAATGAACAAAAGCCAATGGGAGGGCTAATAAGCCAAGAGCACGCAAGGTGTTCCCCGAAAGCCTTAGGTTTCACTCTTAGTGCTACCATTCTATTTGTCAGAAATGTGATATCCTAAAATAAATTACTTTCAACATCCTTAAGATATCAAAAAACCCGCGGAGACATGATTTTGTGAAAAATAAGACTCAAAGAAACCCTAACCTTAGAGTCGTGCAGCAGGGAGGGGAGGAGAGAGAGTAAGTCCAAACGTCTCTTCCATCATATATGACCAAACTTTGTTACTGTTCATGTCGATACTCGAAGAGGATTTATTTGTAGCTATCCTTGAACCACAAGATCCCATTCAAAATTGGTGTAACTGTGCAATACATTCTTGGTTTTAACCTCAAAAAACTCACGAATAAAAAGTTTTGTATCTACATCCTAATTTATCTATGCAAATGTATATGTCGATATGTGCATGTTAGCTTGTTTATAGACTGTATAATATACTGATGTTGAAACATGATTTCATGATATGGTTAATCAAATCAAGTTTTGCAGGTCCTGAGTTCGAGTCACCATGGGGTAGGAGTGAAATTCTTTGATGTTCTTTTAAAGAAAAAAAAGAAGAATAGTTTTGCTAATAAACAATAAATAATGTTTACCACCATGTTTCGCTCACTAAATCCCAACAACTCGCTCCTTTTGATTCCATAATGGATTCTTCTTGCCCCTGCTTAAACTTTGCTCCTGTAGTCAATTTTGGCTCTCGGATCCAACTAGCTAGTCGGATAACGGCAATGTCAGACATTTCTTTTGACCTACATTAACATCAGCAGGCACCTGTGAAATACTTCGAATTTCATTGAATACATTTGTGACACCATGTTTTACGGTCTCTCACTCAATCCACCAAAGGGAAACTTAACTTGTATGTCAAGCACGTACTAGAATTTTACATCATGAACTTGGGATATTCCAATTGATCGATCTTTTGTAAACGAACAATATTGATCATTATTACCCTGGCCAACAAGTGCATACTAATTACTTAATCCTTCATCAAGGTCTACTGCCTTGAGACCAAGCAGTCTTTATCATAAACAATTCAATATTTCCATCTCGAGGTCATAGTCCAATCCAATATATTACTGTATGCACACTTGTCTTCCAATAGATATATCATGTGTGATCTGTACTATAGAATTGATTCAATGATTCATGAGAAGTCTCTTCATTTCCCACCAAGATCTAACTCGACTTTACCATGATCGATGTTGTTCAGTCATCATCTCTAGTCTGATCTGAACATGTAGCTGCAGAACCTTTAAATCTCAGAGCAACCTTCTTCCAATATCTGAAAGAAATGTTGTACTTCTGAGATCCAATCAAGAAATCTTTATTGTTTCATACCCGTACGTTTTTTTTTTTTAAACCAGCCTAATTGGGAGGCTTAGCCCCACGCTCGTTATTTATATTTAAATGCAAATTATGCATCGGGGGGGGGGGGGGGGGGGGGGGGACATTAAAGCAGAACCCCGTGCTACATTAGAAACATTACAAAGATCCTCAATGAATCTAGGATTGTTGCTGTCGTCTTCATAATGACAGCGCCATAACATTCATAGCATCGGTTAAAGTTAATTTCTTTGCGGCCCTTAACCTGGTATATTCTCATACTCATAGTTACGTACACCATTACTAGTTAAAATTGCACTCATTCATTTCTCATCCATGCCCTATATAAGGCAACCGAATGAAGAAACTACACGCCACATTTAGCCAGGTCGACCAATTATAAAGCCAACCAAACCAGCACATATATGTACATCAAAAAGAGGTTAGATGACCCAAAAATGCAATTATAAGAACATTTAAAAGTCTTGAAGGAATGCGGAATAAAAAATAAACATAAAAGGGCCAAGAAAGAAAAATCTTTCATAAAAAGAGACTTCAAACATCGAACATGATGCAGATACACCAAGTTGTGGTCTAGTGGTTGGGATATGTGCTCCGTCCACAAGGTTTTAGGTTCAAAACCTCATAGATCAAAATTATTGGCAAACTTGCCAATTTTCGATTTCTGGTTTGTACTAGAGGCTAGGACCGAAGACTAGATTGGATTAAATGGAGAATTCTACAAATGGTCACTCAACTATTACTCTGTCAATTATTTTAGTCACTTTGCTAACTTCTCTGTTAAAATCTCAGTTAAATATACGATATTCTTATAAAAATACATTTTTAGAGGGTAATTTTATCAAAATCTTACTTCTCCCTATCATTCCAATTCAGACTTCTTAATTTTTCAAGATTAGTTAGACAAAATATACTTGATATTGGGGTAAAAAAGTTTTTTTTTTAACGGAAAAAATTAATAGAGTTACTAAGGTGAATAACAGAGTTAAAGTTGAGTGACCAAAGTGATATATTTAAAAAGTGAGTGACTAAAGTGTCGAACAAGTAAAAGTTGAGTGACTATTTGTGATATTCTCCCTAGATTAAATAGTTTGATAAGGAATGCTGAGTTGTGAAATTTTTATTGGTTGTGATTTATCCATTTATATATATTCTAAAAAAGGGGAGTTTTCTGCCATGTATGGGAAAATTTTAAGTAAAACTTGAGATCTCTACCAACATTTGGTCTATTAGACTAACTGCTAATCGACAATCTTCAAAGAGTTTGAAGAAAAAAATAGCCAGGGAAAGATGCAAAGTAGAGGTCTCCACTTTGTTCTCGATCCGTATATATTCTTTCTAGCCAAGATTTTCAGTCAGTCGCATTTCCATTCGCAATGCTACTATGTAAAGGTTCAGAAAAGTCAATACGACGCACCTTAGTTTCAAAAGAAAAGCATCAGTTCGTTGACTATAGACAAAGTTAGAATCCATCTATCCCATTGCTAGCGTATATCATTTTATTCGTTTCTCATTTACAGCACTCACTAAAGGCAGAGAAAGCAAGCATATATATGTACCGTGGAAAGAACAAACCGACCATGAAAGCAAGCTAAATATACTAATTAGGTACGGTATTGCAAAAGTTAAATTCTTACCTTATCAAGAAACCAACTGGCAACTGAGGACGTTGCCGAGAAAGCCTTTTGGAAGTTGGAAGCAAAAGTTGACTGGATGCTGACTTGAAAGATCAAATATCTTGGCCACCAGGAAATGCAGAGAAGTGAATCAAACTGATTTATGTACTTGGATAGCTAGAAAGCTTAATTTTGATACCGTATATTAAAGAAGGAATTGGAACAGACAGAAAGCGATGGCAAGCATAAGTATCTCCCTCGAATATTATTGGCTCAGATCCTCGTCCTCAGCTGGGTTTGCATTTTTTCTGTCGACAATTTGATCAAACATATCTCCAAATATATACGCCGGCCTCCACGCGCTTTCAGTGGTAAAGTTCATAGCAACTTCCTCATGTCATTATTATTGGTTGGATACTTGGATGGACCTAGGTCCTTTCGGAATAACGAAGTTGCTAGGAAATTGCACCCCAACCGGCCAACCCCACCCCCTCACCCCCTGTTTTACTTTGGGATATAGGCAGACCAAAACCCCACCTGTGCCTGTAGCTAATCCTTGTACTTGGATTGTCTCCGTGTCTTGTTATTTTTGTGTTCAAATTAATTAGTATTTAAAATTTGGAGTATGTTATTAATTAATTAATTATTAATTGCTAATTTTGACAGTAAACAAACCTAGCAGGTATTAGTGTTAAACCGCAATATATTAGTATATATAGTAATGCTACTTAAACCACCATTTTGGATACCACCTGCATTCTATCTTATGTGACAGCTGATGTAGTAGAAAACTCAGTCTATCACACCATTTCATTAAATGATGTGGTTGTAGCACATTAACTGCTACATAAGGTGACATGCAGGTGCTACTAAAAAAATTGGTTTACTTTTTTTTTTTTTTTTTTTGAGAAAAAAATTGGTTTACTTGACATTATTCTAATACATTTCATGTTATAATTAAATATTATTATTTGACATGTTTCATAAATATTATGATTTTTGAACATTTTTAAAGCATAAATTCCTTATTACTTAATTACATCAATTTTCTACTTTTATGGTATAAGAAAAGTTGACTTTTATAAGCTTGCTGGTGTACGATGATCAATAGTTAGTTAATATCACTGATGTCAAATGAATATAATGTCTGTAAAACAAGACATTACAAATTTGATAAACTCGTCTTTCAAAAAAAAAAAAAAAATTTGATGAACAGCACATTTTAGTGCTTTAAGTAAATATGTTTCCTACTTTCCTAACTACCTGTCCACTAACCAATTCACCACCGGTCTATCCTGTAGTTAGGGTTGAATTTTTTATTTTTTATATATTTTAGTCCGGGCACTTGATAGATAGTTATAGATTGGTGAAAACAACCAAGGGTTGAAGTTCTAGTTGGTTTTGGGTTCCCAATTGAGCAAGTAGACAAGTAGCCGCGTATGACAAGTATATGAACGGAGCAAATCGACGACAGTGTCTCTATACTCCCAAGGAGAAAACAATTGGCAAAAATAAAGATGAGTTGGAGAAAAAGAAAGTTTCCGTCTAGCTCTTTGTTTTAAACCAACGGATACTCTACAGACTTACAGCACACAAACTTAAAAATCAAGAAAGAAACAAAAAAGATGGTTCAATTGGTAATAACATTAAAAAAAAAAAAAGACGAACCCTAGCCAAGGCAAACAGAAACCCTCAAAAACACATCATCTTTTTTGGACATATACTTGGAAGTCTTGGGATGAATATCTGGCCAATAGTACTGGATAGTCACCATACTTTTTTTGTTATTTTTCTTTTGACTAAATACTTGTTACTTCTCGTACTTTTTTCTTAAAAACAGTTTAGTCCAAATTTTTAAAATTAAACAGTTTAGTCCTTATTCTCTCTAATTCTCACACAGCAGATCCTAAAATGACTATTATACTCTCACTTTCTTTATTTATTTATTATTTTTCTCTCTTTTTTATTTTTAAATTCTCTCTCTCTCTCTCTCTCTCTCTCTCTCAAATCTCGAAATACAAAGGGTTTAGTTTTCATCCAAATCAAGATCAAGAACTAGAGAGCATTACATACACAAACTCAATACAAAAATCCAAAGCGGAGAACCAAAAACCCATCAATCATTGTCCGAATTTTCTCATACCCAGTAAGCGAAAATGAGTGTTCTTGAATACCTAGATGCCATTAACGTCCCAGAGCTTTAGGTCTGGAACAGCGCCGCGTCACCTTCGACGACAATGAAGGCTCTGAATTCTCCAGCGTCGCCGTTAAACCCTCCTGGCATGGTCTTTCGAATCCGATTGCAGCAAAGAGAATCTGAGCCCCGTTCCAAAAACCTCTCTTTTCACGGTGTCTACAAAGCCGTTTAAACCACTGAACAGAAATTCGCGGTGGCTATCTGTGGCGCTGAAGAAGATGGGGTTTGAGGTTGAAGAAGAGAAAGGTCGAGACATGGGGAAGATCGATTCAAAGATTGAGGAAATCGAGAAGGAGATAAGCCGAATAGCCGATTGAATTTGAGGCTGGAATTGCGGAAACTAGAGAAGGCCCAGAAGGTGGTGGAGAAGCGTGGCAGAGTTGTGGCGGCAAATTTCATGGAGCCTTCATAGCAGAGTGTGAAGAATTCCGATGGGTTGAGAAAGATTGAGGAGTCTTTGAATTTGAGCGCTAGGCCGAAGGTTAATCGATAAGGTATGAGTTTGGGTTCGTCGGAGATTATCGCCGCTGCCGGGTTCCGGTGACCAAGCAAGCTTGAGGTAACCCCTGTTCAGAAAATACAGGATCGCCCGAAATCTTGCTTCTTGAAACTTCAGAACATTGATGAATTGAGGGTTACTAAAGACCCTGGCAAAAGCTCGAGTCTTAGCCTGAAATCGAGGAAGACCGCGTCGAGAGAGAGAGAGAGAGAGAGAGAGAGAGAGAACCAGAAAAAAAAACAAAAAGAGAGAAAAATTAAAAAAAGAGAAAGAAAAAAAAAAAGGAAGTGAGGGGTATAATAGTCATTTTAGGACTTGTTGTGTGAAAATTAGAGAGAATAAGGACTAAACTGTTTAATTTTAAAAATTTGGATTAAACTGTTTTTAAGGGTTTTATGAGAAGTAACGAGTATTTAGCCATTTTTTTTTTAGAAGAAAAATGCATTGCATTGATAAGCAATTTAGATAGTTACATCAGTTTTAAGTACCCGGGATAGCCATTGTGGCTCGTCCTCAATCCAAACACGAAAAGCAGGAAACAAAAGCACGTTCCTAGCTAACAAATGCGCTGCCTAATTACATTTTCATGGGCAATAAGTACAAATAACTGAAGTGAAGAGATGAAACAATGATTTCACCTCCTCTATTAACACACCCTACTTAAAAGCTGACTCTGATACGTAGTACTAATATTTGGCAAAGCGCCCGGCCAGTCAGTGGCCGGCTTTATGACAAAAAAATTTCTTTGCGTTCTCCTTGCGCCCAATTATGTCTTAGTTTTCATTATTCAGTTCACAATGCGCCAACCTATACCTAGCTATATGAAATACTAAGTGGCCCTTGAGGTGTATGTTTACTCTTGGAGTCTTGCACTCTTGCTGATAGTGTGAAGAGTAATACGTGCATGGGATCCAGTATATTCGGAATCAGAATCGCATGTAAAGACAGAAGGCGTGATCTCGAGAGTTTTTGTATGAAAATTGGGTATAAGTTTGATGTAGGACAATACGACGTTCGCTTTAATTAGCCAAATAAATATATACATTAAGAAGCAGCATTGAATTGAGAGGATCGAATGACTGCAAAATTCATAATTCATATTCGAGAAAGTTAGAGCAACTCCAACACAGCTTCCCTATAAAGTAGTTTTGACTTGCTAGATATTCCAGCATGCAAGTGATGGTTTTGGAGCTGAATTAGAGTGAAAAAGTCGGTTTGGATTGTGAAATCAAATTGATGCAAGTTTTTGACAGGGTCCGTGTTGGATGCATATAAAGTAGCTTTCCAAAAAGGACGACTTAATTGAGCCTAAACAAGGTTAATTGTTGGACAAATTAAAGCCAAGCATATGTACATAGATAATACAACTTGTGCAATTTCCATGAAAGGTATCTTGATCTATCATCTTTATAATATACATTAATCTATGTATTGCAAGAATTGTATAGTACCTATGTACTTTTGCTTGTACTACTTCCAACTTTCTGAGAAATTTCCTTAGTTGGTTTATTTTATTTTATTTTTTTGGAACAACAGAAGTTTTTTCGATAGAGACTTAACAGAAGACCTCGAGATCGCCGAGGAATGCACAGAGGGATCAGATCAGATTTTTTTTTTTTTTTTGTTACAAAAATTTTGGAAAGAGAAAGGGTATCATACACTTCCACATCAGGGAAGACCTACAACCTCGATTTTGAAGAACTGACGTGGGAAACGTACCTATCTCCATAGCCTCTGATATAGATTTTTGCGGGAAATTACAAATCGCTCAACTCAATGCAGGATTGCTAGTAGCGGGGATCGAACTTGGATTTGAGTTTAACTACAACCACGCCCATACCAACTGATCGATCAGTTGGTATGGGCGTGGTTGTAGTTAAACAAGTACTTTCACACGGATGGTATTGTCACAGAGCTTCACACGAACGAATATCCGTGTATAAAGTGTTATAGTACACACGGAAATCCGTGTGTATATATTTTTCACACTGACTATTGTGGCCACATAGGATTCAAATTGGGACCCAATATTTTACAAGTCAATTTACACACGGAGTCCGTGTGAAATAAAGTCAAATTTAGAAATTCCTATAAAGTTGTCAGATGGTAAATTAAAAATTCAAACAGTTTTCAGTGTGAAATATTAGTTCACACGGATATCTGTGTAAAAATATAAATAAATATTATAATACTCACTTAATTTCACTCGGATATTTGTGTAAAAATATAAATAAATTTTATAATACTCACTTAATTTCACACAGATATCTGTGTAAAAAATATAAATAATAAAATTCTAATATCAACTTAATATTTCACACGGATATTTGTGTAAAAATATAAATAATAAAATTCTAATTCTACATCTCCGATCGAAAGAGTAAAGACTCTATTCTCTCCATCTCCCTCATTCTCACAGATCTCTCATCTCTCTCCGATTTTCTCTCTCAATAATGGATAGCGAGCTGGGATATTAACATACATACCCAGACACCTAGTCAAGCCGCCTCCTCCTCCTCCAGACCCTCGTCTCGAGCTCCCAAATCTCAGCATGGAATCGACTGTGAAGCCCACCCTGGTGGTGAAGGTGATGGGCCGGACCGGATCTAGAGGTCAGGTGACCCAAGTCTGAGTCAAGTTTCTCGATGACCAGAACCGGTTCATCATGAGAAACGTCAAGGGTCCTGTCCGGGAAGGCGAGATCCTCACCCTGCTCGAGTCCGATAGAGAAGCAAGAAGGTTGCGTTGATGGGTTTTCGTCTTCGTCTTCAACGATGGAAAAGAAAAAAGCTATGTTCTTTGCTTTTAACTGGGTTTATTTTTTGTGGTGTTGATTAGCAAGAAAGACTAGTTATTGTAGTGTTATCCGTAATTCAATTTCCTCACTTAGCTCTTTCTTGTGATTCTTTCTCACAGCATACAGATCGACACCATTGACTGCGGCAAACAAATAGAGATTCATAAAGGTGTATATAATCACTTTTGGTTTGTTGTTTATATGGATTCCAACTTACTGATCTATATTGTGTCAGAGATTGAGTAGCTGAAACTGGATCTTATTTGTACCAATACTTGTGTATGATTTACTGCAATAAGATCCCAGATTTGCAAACGTTCAATGAAGAATGATGAAGGAAAAATTCCCAGATTTGCAAAATTTCAATGAAGAATGATGAAGGAAAAATTCCCAGATTTGCAAAATCTCAATGAATAACGATGAAGGAAAGATCTCCAGATTTGCAAAATTCAATGATGGACCTAAAACAACATGAAAATAAATGGAGGACCTAAAAATAAATATCTCAATATTTGAATAATCTGGAAATTACAAAAATTCAAATGTTTGTAAATTTGGAAGTTAATATAATTGGGATTTATACGGGACCCACCTAATATAGCTCACACAGATGAGCTTTCCGTGTGAAAATGATTTAGCAACGCTCGCAACACGTACAAATTCTGAATCCATGACTGTACTGTGTGAAACGACCCATACACACATATTTCCGTGTGTATTTCAATGTATTTACACAGAATCCATCCGTGTGAAAGTACATGTTTTTCTAGTAGTGCAAGTACCTATTTAACCAGGTAGTGAAAGTACCTGTATTTCATGAACCAACCCACACTGGTGATCAGATCAGATTTATTATAGTTAGATAAGCTTGTGTCCGCATCATATGTTTAAATCCTAGGTGTCCAGAAAGTAGATATTATTACTCAACTGATATCAAATACGTCTTCATTCAAAAATATTACTCTCGAGAGAATGTGAAGTTTTGATGAACGTACACTGCAAGAAAGCTGTAGATGATAAGTTAGTGGCGTGGATATCATGGATTATAACATCACAACGCATGCCTTTGCCATCCTACGATTCCTATCCAACCATATACGTTTCCTATATAAGAATGAATATAAGAATGATTGAAGTTAATTATTTACACTGCAGGTTGGATTAAAGAAAAATAAAATCCCGCTGCTGATGTTTCTTGGTGATTATCTGATGAACTTCCATATATGCTAAGAGAAACAAGATAGAAATCCATACAGAATATATATGCTTTGTTTAATTTACCATATGCGATCCAATTCATAGACATCAGCTAGTGGTTAGTTAGTTAGTAGGAAAGCATTGACTTTGAGTTGATGAAATTTTTTACGTACTTTGTTTCTTACTTTTCTCATCTTGCATAGTTGCACTTTAAAATCCGTTCTAGATCTGATCACCAGATTGGAGTATGAACTGAGCAATCGCTCTTACAGGAGAATGATTCCTAATTCAGCTCTGCAGTCTGCAGATCATCAGATTGGATTATGAACTGAGTGATCTCTCTTATAGGAGAATGACTAATGCAGTTCTGCAATCAGACAAGTGCTTCGTCCCTAAGCAGGATGCATGCTTTCTACGTATACGAATCCAAGTTAATTAGAACATTTTAACCAAACTGAATACTAGTTAATGAGAGGCTCTGCTGTTTTCCTTTTTAATTTTCAGGATAAAATTTAGGTCCAGCGTTCTAGTGACCCAGCCAACTATAATTTAGACTAGTCGGGACGATAGGGACATGCTGCATGTGGCTGGCAGGCTCTCTATAATTCTTTATCATGAAGTTTCTTTCTTGCGTGCTCCATGCTCCAGCTCCACCACGCACGTACATTGATAATCATCCCTAGCTTTTCCTGGTAATTTTCTTTCTCATATTTCCTAATGGCAGTGTATATATCATATGGCTAGTCTGTACATTTTCATGTACTGATCATTCGTTATGATCCTAACATTACGCCAACTGCGCGCTACGGTGAATCGACTTAGACCTTTTTTTTTTTCTTTTTCTTTTTTCTTTTTTGGAGAACATCGACTTAGATCTTTTTTTTTTTTTTTTGATCGGGTTAGTTGTTAGTAACTCACACACCCATGCAGTGGTATCCCAGCGCCAGGACACCTGCACCGACATTGCGACGAAAGCCTGACAAAGCCAGACTAATCCACTGCACCGCAGACGCACGAACCCAAAGGGTCCCTCAAATCTGCTGGCCACAGGATGGAGCTGGGATTCGAACGCTAAACCTGGAGGTTCCAGACTAGGCCATTCAACCAACACACCACATCGACTTAGATCTTATACAAGTGGGACAACAGTCCACATTCTCTTGGTGTCGGTGCGCGGCAAGAATATAGTTCCTTACATGGTTTTCGATCTTCTTTTCTGAACTGTGATGACGCAAAACTGCTAGCGGGTTACACGAGGACCATATACAGTCTTCATCACGATTCACGAACGGAACCCACCATCGGCATGGAGCTGCATGTGGAACAGTGGAAGTAATTAAATAAAAGCAATAATTTCAGCTGGGGGTACGTGACTGTATGCCAGCTCTGCCACGATCAAACCAGTACCCGCTCTTGTCTAAAGTTTTCCGTTGACGAAGACAACAAATTAAAGCGTTTAGCTGGAAAACAGTCAGATTATCTGGTTTATGATTTATAATATGAACCTTTTCTTTCTTCGAGGTCAAGTTTAGGTCAATGAGGAAAAAGATATCCCATGTTCACATAGAATGGATAAGATTCCAATGGACCCCTAAACAAAGCAAATCTTCGTTTAAACTTTTCGGTGTAAGACTTGAAATGAAAGAGTGGTCGATTTTACTTTTCTGTTTAAAAAAATTGGGATATGATAAAGGCCATGATCGGGAATTTAATGAGGTTTATGTTATAAAGTAGAGAGAAGATAGAGAGAGAATAATTGGGAGGAAGTAGAAGTGTTCTCATTGAGTCTCATTAGCCTCATTTATATAGAGGTAGGGTTTACATCAAAGTACACAACTAATGAGTATTTACGTGGACAACCATATAGATAATAATATTTACAACACTCTCCCTTGGATGTCCATCAATGAATGATGATATTGGACGCGCTTATTGTTGCCTCGTTAAAAACCTTGCCAGGTAACAAAAACCCAGTGGGACAAAAATAACCCTGGTCGAAGGACAAAAAGAGCACAACGCGTATATGTCCTAGGTAGCATGCTTCTGGATGCTCCCCCTGATGAGAATCTCCCCCTGATTGTTGCAAGCCTTAATTATGTATGCGATAAGCTACATGTACCATGTATAGTGGTTTGATGTGTCTATCACTGAAGTGAGACCATGTGTGCTTTGCATATAGGGACTCATCTCAGATTTTCATACCTGCAAAGGTTAAGCAATACCAACAAAGCTAGACGATTTTCAATAAGCCTTACCTCATATGATTAGGTTAGAAACAATCTCATATGCTCAAATTCATACACAAAGTAATAGCTAAACAATAGAAAGAAATTGACACATTTAACTTTTTATAGTTTAAAACATTGAAAAATCATCATGGCATACCTAGCCATACACATCAATATCTTTGTGTATTGATATGTCTCATACAGGCTCTTCAAGAGCTCTAAGTAATTCATAACTTCGCGAAGTTAAAATATGTTGCAACACAATAATCATAATTCGAATTCGATAGTAGTCTCGTCATAGTACTCATTAAGGCAATTTAGATCTTGTTGACTAGGACGAAATGAGTACATATGAGCTGGCTGTAGACTCTTTGATTCCATGAGTGAGCTTCAGGCTCTTTCAACCTTTCATGAACTTGCATTTGAATCATTCATGTATTTGAATCCCTTGAGGATTGATAAGCAATACGCTTATAATGACACTTTACTTTTGAGATTTTTCTTTTAGCAATGTGTCTTTAAGATCTTCATAATATACGATGACAACGTGCCATAAATCTCTCGTCAATATAACAGCTATATGTAACACTGTATTTATAGAAAATTGTCATTCGTATAAGGGAAGATGTTCACAATCTCATGTCTCTATAAATAGACATTGTGTCATAGTGATTTATCTTCACTTTTGATAAATACCCTTTTGTAACTTGTAGGGTTAAAGGTCCAAGTATTTCATCACGTTTCAAATATTTAATTTCATTGGAATTGCCTCTTTCCAATTTGGCCAATAATATACTTTGTCGACATACATAATGAAACGTGGTATAGCATAAATACAGCCCTTAATGATTTTTTTTTTTGTTTTTTTTGTTTTTACTATTAGAACTGCTGGTTCTAAAATTTCGTAATTTGAACTTCGGGTTCAAATAAATTTGGTGCTCGAAACTTCAGGCTCGAGGTGACTAAAGTGAAGCTTCAAGTTCACTTTTAACTAATTTATATTTTATACTCAAAGCTTCGGGTTTGAGTTTTACTGTTAGAACTTCAGGTTCTACTATGAAATTTTGAACTTCTGGTTCAAAAATATTACATTCGAAATTCATATGTTCGAGGTATAGGACTGCTGGTCCGTATGAGTAACAAAAAATTAATTTAAAAGATAAGTACTGTAATGAAAGTACAGAACAAAATAGGAAAATTGCAGGGAAGAAAAATAAATAGATAAACTATGCAATAAAATTAACTGTGGAAACTTCTGGTTCCATTAATGAAGAAATTACACAGAACTTTTGGTTTGCTTAAGTTCACAAAATGATCATCTTTTTTCTCTCCTCCAGTCACACAAGAACATAATTTTATCTTGTGGAGAACGTAGCTTCTAGCTTTAGCCAAGTGTTCAAAATTGAACTTCAAATTCACATTGTCGTACGGAGGAGGGAACCTCAATACCCAAATATTTTGAGGAACTTCCGGCCCTCTTATAATTATTGGGGGGATCAAAATTGTGTGAGTTCGTATGCTCGATTATATAACTTTGAGGATCTTCTGGCCCTCGTAATTGCATAAGTTCTGAAGGGCTTCATGTCACAAGTTTCCAATTTACATTTCATGACCCTAGAGGAATTTCAGGTCCCCATATGATCAGGGATCAAGCAACATGCGATTTTGATCATTGTATAATTCTGAGGAACTTCTGGCCCTTGTTAAGCTTTGAGAAATTTGGGGGTTCATACGATAATCGGATCAAGAAACTTCAGGTTTCGATCTCGTTGGATTACAATATTCATAATCACAAATGTAAATTGAAGGATTTAGAAAACAAATAAAATCCCAATCATAATAATGAAACATACCTGAATATATTTAATGAGAGATTGATATGTACATCTCGTATTGTCACGGGAAATGATTTTCATATATACAATGGAATAGTAACATAATTATCATGCTAGAAGACAAATCAGTCATGGTTTATGTGCTCCAGGCCATTGATAGTGGAGAAGGATATAACAAAAAAAAAAAAAAAATAATAACTATTCAAAGAGTCCATACATGACGATTGATAAACAAATAAGATAACGGCAGCTTTGTAACAAAACAATTTATAATATCGGCCCTTGTATTGAACAATTTATTAGGTATACTAGAGACATAATCTATGTAACTGATATCATCTTATCGAACCAAACAAGCATAGTCATGATCATATATATATGGGTTGCTATATATAGGCATATAAGTGCATGATCTTCTGATGCAAATTGCATATCTAGAAGCATAGACAGGTAAATACTTATCATTCAAACAAATTTGCCTAATCATGATGTATCTCGACCATAATAAACAAAACCCATGAAATAAAGTAATTCGCAGAAAACATAATAAGAGATTAGTGTATCGAAGATCCACATCGTACGCAGAATTGAGATTGCGTACATGCTGTTGTAGCATTCAAAGTGTGTGCAGGTGTATAATCAAATTACAAGTACATAAATATGAGTACACTCATAGATCAAGAGTATTGGTCAAAGCAACAAAGTTGCATCATCGAACTCGTAGATCATCATGGAGTTATTAGAAAAAAAGGAGAAAAAATAATATATAGAGCAAAGCGTGCTGATAACGTGTTATAAAGTAGAGAGAAGATAGAGAGAGAATAATTGGGAGGAAGTAGAAGTGTTCTCATTGAGTCTCATTAGCCTCATTTATATAGAGGTAGGGTTTACATCAAAGTACACAACTAATGAGTATTTACGTGGACAGCCATATAGATAATAATATTTACAACAGTTTAATATTTATGGTTTTAATGTACGTTAAGTGTACTAGGTTAGTAGAGACACATTTTTATTTTCAATTTTACATAATATATCTTGCCAAATTATAATTTTGCAACACCAGTTTTATCTTTTTATATTTCCTTTATATTTTATAGGGTAACTTAATGACACTAATGAATTTAATTAGGGGACAAAAAAAAATATTGTATTAATAGCAGTCATGTTCAAGTAAATTCATCAGACCCAAACTCTAGGTTACTTGCTCTAGTTGTAATAGAGTTTGTATTAGAGATAATCTCAGAGAATCTTAGTAGATATCCAATCATTGTATGATTACCTTTCCATGTACAACTCTAATTCTATGCTTGTAATCCTTTATATAAAGAGACCCCTATTATCAATGAAAGCACAACTCAATTCTTTTTCAATTTCAATTTTCCTAAAACAAGCCATTAATTATGTATTAATTTAAGAGATATATAAATTCTTTGACCAATATTTTTCTTTATTTAATTAAATTCTTTCCTATAAATTTTCTTTCCAAATATTAGTTAATTTGGTCCAAAAAAAAGTATTAATAAATTGAATTTGGAAAATACGTATTGTCACACCCCAAACCCGAGACCAATATTATATTGAAATATGGTACCCGAATTCGTGATGTGGGTTGTTTCAAACAAAACTTCCTCAAAGAATAAATTAAAGTAAGAGAATTTGTAAATAAGTCTGAATAGTACTTTTATTAGGAATTGAAATTATTATTTTTACAATACTGAAGTTGAACAAAAATATATTACATTATTTCTCTTGAAATAGTAGTAGAAAATAAAACATTCATTTATTTAGAGAATCACCCCACTTTCCCCAAGCGTCTACTCGTTACCTGAAAACAAGAAGGTGTATCATCATGAGCAACACAAGCCCAGTAAGTACACAACTTACATTCTTATATTAATGTGTCTTATAAGAAATCAAACTTGGACAACCAAGTTAAAATGTACCAAGAACCATTTATAAGTTCATACGAATTCTTAAATATGTATATGTATACACACAATAGACACACACATATATACAAATATATTCATTTGTGTGAATGGTTTATGAGACTGGTAATAAATCACTTAATCACATCTCCTTATTGAACCAACAAATATTGCAGCATTAATATGTGAAATAAACTTTAAGCAATACATGCTTGATTCTCTTTTCACTTAGCACCATAACATATTGATAATATATATCGCAGACAGATATTTGATCAAAATAATATAAGTACACTTCTCTTCTTAGTGAATTTTCGGATTAACTGGTATCAATTCATAAATCCACATGCTAGGGTCCACTATACCAAAGCACGGGTAAGCCGCAGCATACTCAAGGTCCACTATACCAAAGTATGTATACTCAAGGTCCACTATACCTATGAGTATAATAGTGCACTATTTGTAGGGACTAGGGCCCAAGGCTAACTTCCACATAACACCAAAACACGTTTACCAGTAATTCACTTAAGCACGGGGTAGTACTAATCACCCGACTTCACAACTGTACTTCTCAAACATAATCAAATTCACAACATACAATCTTTATGAATTATAGATCATAATATATGTATATGTATTCACACATATAGATACATATACTTAGGAATAATCTCATATGAAAACATGTGTAACATAATTGTATATCACAAATAAGTAAATTCACTAGCAAACAACATAATTAAAAAGAAGCTTATACATAATTGAAATAAAGTAAAATAGGTAATAATAAAGCACAAGTATTAAATAAGTAACTATAAACAATTTAACAAAAATTATATTATAGTTAGTATTTCAGTCCTTATGTTCAAATCTATTGAAGTTCATCAATCGTATTCATGTTTCTCCGATTAGAGTCATCAATCTTCAAGATGTGTTATGTTGTCCATCACAAGTCCGAATTAGTCAAATGAGTACACCATTTTAAAGGGTTTTTCTCAAGGAATCCAATGGAATAAGTCATGTAGTCCAGATCAGAGTGATATAGTCCAGAAATGGTGAAGAACCATAACAGTACAGAAACCGATATTTTTGATACTGACCTTTGATGTTTAAGTCTTTACGTTCTGTGTATTTTACCATTAATTCTCAAACTCTCCAGATCACAAGTAGAGGTCCTAAGCTTCAAATTGATATAAAGTTTGTAGAAAACGGATAAGAAATGAGGGAGATATGAATTTTTGAAGTTGTGATGGCTGTATGAGATTTCCAGCGAGTTTAAAAGTTGAAAACTTTGATTAGCCATAACTTCTTCATTTCTTAACCTTTTTTAGTGATTCAAAAGCCTAAACTGAAGAACTTTTGATGAGGAATTTAATACTGTAAATATTTTTAACAAAACATACTTTGTTATATACGAAAATACGGGTTTGCAGCAAAGCAGATCCTTTTCCATTTTATCATTGATTATGCAATTTGATAAATCTTAAAGACAAAAGAATATAGGAATGTAATCATGTACTTACTTAAGGAACTCAGAAGGTCTTGTGATCAAACTTTGGACTTCTTTCACAAAAAGGGAACTTCTTAAGAGAAAAAGGGTGAAGGATTTGTGTGAGGAACTTCTAGTTGGGTTTTCTCTTCAACTAAGGGAGTTTTTGATCAATTTTGCATTTGATCTTCAAGCTTCGTACTCGCTCCCACTATCGTGAAATCATTTCTAAAAATCCATGGAATTTAATTTGGATTTTTCGGGGTATTACACGTATGTCCAAATTAAGAGGGAAGAAAATATTCTATGTTAGTAGCAGTCATAATTATCATCTAAAATATAAATATAAGGAAAAAAATAAAAAATAATAAACTGTAAAGGTAAAAGTAAAATGGGAAATTTGTCTACTCATTTCATTAGATAGTCCCTTTATATAGGGTGAGGATTACAATGGTAATAGCAATTACAATAATGACAATAATGGATAATTGAGCTGTAAACGCTAATTCCCTCTTCGTCAGTTACTTTGACGAAGACACATAAAGTGTTTTTCCTTTAACACTTGCCCTTGTGCCAAGTCAAAGACAAAATGGTGCATGACTAGCCTCACTAAAAACCTTGCCAAGTAACAATAAAAACCTTGTGGGGAAAAAAACACCTTAGTCGAAGGAAAAAAGCAAAACGCACCTATTACATTTGATGATGACATGTGTGTGTTAGACCCCCCCCTGAAGTCTACACCTCCCTCCTGATCCTTACATCAGTCAAGGGAGCTTCGAAAGTCTTCGCATTCCTATGTTTTTCACATGTTTCTCAAATATGGCCTTAGGCAATGATTTGGTAAACAAATCTACCACATTCTCCTCAGACCTTACTTGATTCACTTGAATCTTGAGGAGAGTCTATTGTTGCTGATTGTAGAAAAACTTTGGCGATTTGTATTTTGTATTATCACCCTTGACATATCCTAGCTTCATCTGTTCGATGCAAGTTACATTATCTTCATAAATGCAAGTACGTTGTTCAGTGGTAGAACTCAAGCTGCTAGTCCCTCGAATATGTGTAATGATAGCCCTTAACCATATACACTCACGAACCGCCTCATGTAGAGCAATGATCTCAGAGTGGTTCGAGGAGGTAGCCACAAGGGTTTGCTTGGTTGATCTCCAAGATATCGCCGTGTTGCCAATGGTAAATACATAACCAGTTTGGGAACCACATTTATGTGGGTCAGAGAGGTACCTAGCATCAGCAAAACCAACCAAAACATTATTTGAGGTTTCAGTGTAGTGGGTGGCGCTTTCACCATCAACATTTCCTTTAGGGATTGCAGTTCCATCTGCAGTCCATATTGTCTCTCTGTAGGGAAAGAACAGTCTCAATTCAATGGTTCCTTTTAGGTATCGGAAAATGTTCTTGATACCATTCCAGTGATGCTGCGTTGGCGCTGAGCTAAATCTAGCAAACAAGTTCACTGAGAATGCAATGTCTGGTCAAGTGCACTAAGCTAAGTACAATAATGCGCCTATTGCACTTGGATAGGAAATTTCAACTCCTAACACCTCTTCGTCATCTTCCTTTAGACGAAATGGATATTTTCTTGCATCCAAACTTCGACCGATCATGGGAGTGCTAACAGGATGCGCTTTGTCCATGTTAAATCACATGAGCATCTTTTGGACATACGCAGACTGGTGGATTAGTATTCTACAAACTCGATGTTCTAGTTCAAGGCCTAAACAGAATTGAGATTTCCCAATATCTTTCATCTCAAATTCGAATTTCAAGTAGCTCGCGGTTTCTCTTATTTCATCAAGAGTACCTATTATGTTCATATCATCGACATATACGGCTACAATTGCAAATCCAGAATTTGGTTTCTTTATGAATACGTAGGGGCATAATTCATCGTTCTTATATCTCTTCCCAATTAAGTAGTCACTTAGATCGGGTATACCACACCCGCCCAGAATGTTTCAATCCATAGAGTGATCGTTTCAACCTAATTGCAAATGCACTCTGTAGTTTAGAGTCACTTGACTTGGGTAATGTAAGGCCATCAGGCATTTTCATATATATCTCTCAATCAAGATCCCCATAGAGATATGCGGTAACCACATCCATGAGCTGCATTTCCAGTCCTTCAGAAAATACAGGCTAACTAAGTAACGGAATGTTATAACATCCATTACGGGAGAATATGTCTCCTCGTAGTCAATTCCAGGGCCTTGTGAGAAACTTTGCGCCACAAGGCGAGCCTTGTACCTCAGAACTTCATTCTTCTCATTATGCTTTCTGACAAAGACCCGTTTATGTCCTACATGCTTTACACTTGGTGGGGTTAGCACTACCGGACCAAATACCTAGCTATCTCTTTGCCAGAGAATCTAGTTCTGCCTGGATTGCTTCTTTCCATTTAGGCCAATATGCTCTTTGTTGACATTTTGCAACAGAGCGTGGTTCGATATCATCGTGCTCTATGATTTCTTGAGCAACAATGTATGCAAATACATCACCAATGTGTATGGAAAATCTTTCCATCAACTCATACACACTCTCATAATCCATTGAGATTTCTTTGTTCTCTGCAATCATTTCAAACATCGGAGCGTCCTCCAGTATTGATTCATGGACATAACTATAATCAGAGACAATCTCAGGATGCTATTGATTCAGGATGATTAATGGATCGGTTTGTGCCTTACTCGCCCTCTTCTTCCTTGGGTGAGTGGCAGTCGAACCAAGTGACCTCCTCCTCTTCCTTTGGGGAGGCATGGCGTCAACAACACCTCCACTAAGTGTGGTTGCAGCGCCTTTATCTGCAGCGTCGTGCCCCTTGTTGGGGATTTCTAACCTTGCAGGCACATTTGCAGCTGGTACATATGATCTCGTCACTTTGGCGATATCAGTAAACGCATCAGGCATCGAATCTGCTACGTTCTGAAGATTGATTATTCTTTTCACTTCACTTTCACATTGTGAAGTGCGGGGATCAAAATGAGATAGAGTGGGGACAAACCACGACAATTCTTGTCGTTCCCTTGGAAAATCCTTTTTCCTATCTCCCCCTAACGAGGGGAAGATTGTCTCATCAAAGTGACAATCCGCAAATCTAGCGGTAAAGAGATCGCCTGTCAAGGGTTCCAAATAGTGGATAATTGTTGGAGATTCGTATCCAACATAAATACCTAATCGTCTCTGAGGACCAATTTTGGTGCGCTGTGGGGGAACAATAGGCACATATATTGCGCAACCAAATATAAGTGTGAAACTTCAGGCTCATATCCAGTTACCAACTGGTACGCAGAAAATGGTTGGCTAGCAGTGGGTCTGAAACAAATAAGTAAAGCTGCGTGCAATATTGCATAACCCCAGACAGATATAGGCAGGTTGGCATGTGCATAACCAGTGCCCTAGCCACCATCTGTAGTCTTTTGATGGTGGCTTCTGCGAGACCATTTTGTGTATGCACATGGGGTACATGATGCTCTACATCGATCCCAATAGACATGCAATAATTATCAAATGCGTTTGATGTAAACTCTCCAGCGTTATCAAGCCTTATAGACTTGATAGGGTGATCAGGGTGGTGAGCCCTTAAACGTATAATCTATGTTAGGAGTTTTGCAAATGCAATATTTTTTGTGGACAATAATACGACATGTGACCAGCATGTCGAAGCATTCACCAGAACCATAAAGTACTTGAATGGTCTGCATTCTGGATGGATAGGTCCACATATATCTTTTTGTATCCTTTGTAAGAATGAAATGTTTTGTTTTGTATCTTTAGCATAGGAAGGTCTCGATCCTGTTTTTGCTAAAGAGCAGGCTTTGCAAAACGAGTGATGTGCCTTTGAAATAGTCAATGAGGCATAATGGGAGGGAGGTAGTGCTTCTGGTACTTCAGAAGGCAATGACTGCATTTGAGCAGTACTAGGACCGACACCTTGCAGTGTGGCGGATTTTTGTCCCATTATATTTTTCACTCGAAAGAAGGGATGTCCGTGTGAGTTCTTTAAAATACAGATCATCATGTCACGATCAAGGTGCCCTAGGCGGTAGATTGAAAGCTTTAAGCAACTGAGGTGTGAGTACTAAGCTGAGGAAGTTTCCAAGAAAGTTCCTATTGCTGCAGTCAGCTGCAGATTTGAGGAGGTCAAAGTGAAGTTGACCCAGGTAATTAAGAAAGTGACTTGAAAAATATCGAATATTTTCCGGCCGACAATGAAGATTATTGCAGCGAGGAAAGGGATGAGCTTCGGCCATTTGATACCAGATGTGTAGAAAAAGATGGAGCTGGGAATAAAGTCATGCATGAGGATCGGAACCTCGATCCATATCAGCTGATATATATAATAATTTTCTTGTCGATCGATCTGTTGAACTGGTGTAGTACCAATTCGTAGTCGCAGAGAGAACTGTTGAGCTAACAAATTCGAACACCATAGGAGAGAACTTAATTAACACATGGCGAATGATCATGACAGTAAGAAAGAAATTCAAAACATCAACGTGTACTTGCACTAACAAAAATGACTGGCTGGATAATATCAAGTACATGTATTTTTTAGTTATTAGAAAAATTTGACTACAAATATAATAGATCGATATTGGGTGTTGGTCTACCAAGGCATAGCAAATTTTTCAAAGATAATCAAGTTAAATCAAGTTTACCAAATATACCATCGATCGGTCCAATGCTTCTGACGTCTAACATAAATAGTTAATTGATAGAATAATAAATAGTTAACAGATGTTCAACTCTATCAATCCATATCCAGCCATGAAGCATGCGCATGAAGGATATATGATGCTAATTTAAATTTACTCTATACAACAATTTCGAGCTTCGATCCAGGGTGTGTATGTTTGGTGGGGTGGTAAGGCTTTGGTCTCATATATATGAGGTCAGGAGTTGAGCCCCATCAAGGGTGGGAATGGGGTGGGGTTTTTTTTTTTTTTTTAAAAAAAAAAAAAAAAAAAAAAGCTTCGATCCAAAGAAATAAAGACAGCCATCTCCATCATCAGTTCTCCACTTCTCCACCACGAAGTTCTCCACTTCTCCACCACGAATCCACGATATTAACTTTCGAAATCCTCTGACTGTAATTTCTAGTAAGTCAAAGCCTTAGCGATAACGCTAAAACGAAAGCTTGTGTATGCATTTGCTAGCTTGTTTAAGAGCTTCTTGTTATTTGTTTTTTTGTTTTTTGGCCATGCATGGCGCTTGAGTTATTTCCACACAAGATGACACACATAAAGGAATACGAATACTAGCTACTTCATTCGTTACAATAATTTTCTGTTTATTGATCTCAGCAACTACTACAATTACTTTTACTTCTTCTCCAAGTCCAGTGGTTAAGACCTGCGTTATAATTAGTACGTAGGAGAAGTCCACTTCTGCTACTGACAGTACTGGATATACATGAATAATGGATCAAGTTTTTTCTTGCGTATGTCTTCCACCAACCCCAGGACACGGCATCCAAATTATATATATCGTGTAGTCTTTTCTTCAGTTTTCTTCTAAATTTCCCTTGTAATTAGGCCTTGAGGTGGACGTAACATTGATCAATCTTTTCACCAAACGGGGGTTTCTCATATATTTCAGTGTTATATGTTATTATGATCCTCCAAGAGTAGGTCCTGGCCGGATGTTTTCTTCTTTTTTTATGGTCGATCATGACCACAAAATGGGTACAAAACCAGTTAAAATGGACCATAGTCTCTTCTAGAAACCAGCTAGCTGCATGTGCAAACTACACAGTACAGCCCACCCCAAATTTTGAAAAGAAAAAAATATATATTAATTTGTAGCTTAATTTTAGTTTAAAAAGTTAAATATTAAAAAGCAGTCCACCCAAATTTCTAAAGTTAGCCCATGTGTTAATTTTTTTTAGGTCATATATATGTTGTTTCTTTGCTTGAAGTATTTGATTGTGTTTTATTTTATATTATGCTTTAAGAGACATATTCGCATGAAAAACTTACTTTTTTTAGGTAATCACAATAAGAGTTGGCTAAAAATTATGATACAAATTCAATAATTAAAGATTTTTGGTTCTATTCATGAGCACAAGATAAAATTTGAGTAGATATGTTTTTTTGTCTTAGACTTTTGTTATCGAATCTCTATCAACGTTATAATGTTGATTTTTGTGGATCAGTTAGCTATTTGATTATTTAATATGTATTTAATATATGATGTGGTTTAATTTAAGGAAAGAATAAAACATGTTACTAGTAATAAAACTTAGAAGAAAAAAAATTTAAAGCGTTAGTAAGCTTTTATTACTTTTTTTTTTAATCCACCCCATTTTAAAATCCTAGCTTCACCATTAAATATTAGGGCAATGATATAGGGCCTCAATAAGACCTAAGATTTGTGGCCTCAATCCTAGGTGTCAAGCCATGTGTTAACGTTAGTGATCCGTGGGATCTCTAGTTAGCTTTAAAGAGAGAGAGAGAGAGAGAGAAAGAGAGAGAGAATGACACAAGAAGTATAGTGGTTCATTTCCCGCCTTAGCGGGAAACTACGTCCACTTGAATGTTTAACTAGTGTGTTCGGGCCTTGCGGCCCAAAGGGATTACATGAGATGTAATGGGATCGTGTTTAAGTGGGAGGAGGCATTCCTTTTATAGGTGAAGGAATGCTCTTCCTTTACATTGTTTTCGATGTGGGACAAATAACAACTATTCTAGTATAGAAATGCATATTGTGGAGGCAACTTGGCAAGGCCGGAAAGGTGGCTTCCCGGCGACGGATTTGCGACTTCCGGATACCGTAGCGTAGCTTGAACATAGGGCTACAAGATGCAAGTAGCGGTTGGGCCTCACCATGGCTTGTGGGTGTCCCAAAGAGGGTGTTAATTATGCTTGGTGAGATAGCAAACTAGTCATGCTAGTAGGTATCTATAAGTCCCCGAAGTCCCCAAGTAAGAGGAGCTTCTTGGTTGAGGAGTTATACACATGATGTCACCAAGCATAAGTAACCGGGCGGTACGGAGCCCCTACAAGTCCCCGAACTCCGTAAGCAAGAAGGGACTCGTTAACCTGCACAACAAAGACAAAGAAACAGGCATACGTAGAATGCTCGTTGCATTGGGCAACAAATGTGAGTTGTATAGGTATGCGTTGGCATATATAAACGTATGGGGTGCGTGATACATGTTGATGCAAATGGATTGCATATGATAAATGTGTTATGCGCGCAAGGAGACGAACGAGGTCGAGTTTGATGGGGTTACGCTCGTGAGATGTAAGTTGCATGAGTGCCGCGAAGGTATGCATTTGTAACTCATGAACGATGACCGCGCGTACGGTTTGTGTCTGTTTGGTTTTCGGTCGTATTAATGGAACGCGAAAAGAATTTGATTTGTCGCGGTCGGTAAACGACAAATGGTAGAAAAATTCAATGCTCCATTAACGTGCGGTGTGTCGAGTAGACATGAGCGTAAAGCTCGAGGATTGCCGGGAAGGCATGAGCGGAAAGCTCAGCCGGGGAGGCATGAGCGGGAAGCTCGGGGTTGCCGGGAAGGCATGAGCGGAAGCTCGGGGTGCCGGGAAGGCATGAGCGGAAGCTCAAGGGTTGCCGGGAAGGCATGAGCGGAAGCTCGGGGTGCCGCGAAGGCATGAGCGGGAAGCTCGTGAGCGGAAGCTCAAGGGTTGCCGGGAAGGCATGAGCGGAAGCTCGGGGTGCCGCGAAGGCATGAGCGGGAAGCTCGTGAGCGGAAGCTCAAGGGTTGCCGGGAAGGCATGAGCGGAAGCTCAAGGGTGCCGCGAAGGCATGAGTGGTAAGCTCGTGGTGCCGGGAAGGCATGAGCGGAAAGCTCGGGGTGCCGCGAAGGCATGAGCGGTAAGCTCGTGAGCGGAAGCTCGTGGCGCCGGGAAGGCATGAGCGGTAAGCTCGTGAGCGGAAGCTCAAGGGTGCCGGGAAGGCATGAGCGGAAGCTCAGGGGTGCCGCTGAGGCAAGAGGGCGAAAGCTCGGCGGTGCCGCTGAGGCACGAGCGCGAAAAGCTCGGCGGTGCCGCGGAGGCACGAGCGTGAAAAGCTCGGCGGTGCCGCTGAGGCACGAGCGCGAAAGCCTGGCGGTTGCCGCTGAGGCGAGAGCGTGAAAACTCGGCGGTGCCGCTGAGGCACGAGCGCGAAAAGCTCGGCAGTTGCCGCTGAGGCGAGAGCGCGAAAAGCTCGTGGTGCCGCTGAGGCGAGAGCGTGAAAGCTCGGCGGTGCCGCTGGGGCAAGAGCGTGAAAGCTCGGCGGTGCCGCTGAGGCATTAACGGGTAGCTCGAGGTGATGCCCTGAGGCATGAGCGTGACCGTTGCTAATTATGCTGGGCTGTATGTACAAGTCCCCAAAGTCCCCAGTCAAGGAGGTTGTTCTTGCGGGTTGATACCAAAGCGTAGCTTTGTGCCGTATATCAAGCATAATTAGTGCGAGTGCGTCGTCCATCTAGAATTGGTCAGAGCGAACGCTTTTGCCCTTTCGGGTGGGCCCCTGCTAGGCCCTGCGAGGAGTCCCCCACTCCTGGCTATAGACCTCCGGATGGTCAGAAAATTGTTTGATGAGGGGAGCTGCGCAGAGCAGAGGGTGTTGGGTAGCTAGCCCAATCTTTGGTACCCAAGCGTCGGGGTTAACTGCCGGATCAATGGCTGCCGTGGGCTGTGTTAACTAGTCCCTTTGCTATTTCTCAGAGGAGAAACTTGACTGCAATGCCGCGTAGCGGTCATTGTCATTATGAGGCGTTGCCTTACCGCTTGGCGGTTGAATGAAAAATGATAAACACATAGAGCAAGTAATAATATTTTGTATGAGCGTCCCATGTTTACTTAATTGTGCAATTAAATAGAAGCATGGCATGTGCAGCATGTACTTGTAATGTGGCTGCTAATATCATTTTTGCACTTTTGTAGATATGCTAAAGGATCCTTGAGATCGGTATGCGAAACATGGCATATCTAGTATGTAAGGCCTAGAAAGTGTTGCCAAATCTACGAAATGTTGTTGGCATGCTCAAAAGTTTATGGAAGCATGTAAAAGCATATCAATTGTGATATGTTGTAGGCATGCTTAGAAGTAGTAAAAGCATGGTATTGGCATGGTAGTAGCTCTAATTGCATGAGCGTAAAAGATAAGATAGTGACTTATCTTATGCCGATTTGGAGGCTAGCGGAGTTGGGCTAGCGGAGTTGGCCAAGCATGACGGTCCATTGCCTGGCGGATAAAGTATTCCGATAATGTCCGTCAACTCGTAGCTGCGCTTGAATGCTTGATAGAAACAGTTGAATTTCCTTGCAAAAATGGATGATTAGTATGTGGATTTGTAAAATCGACACCAATAATTTGCATGTATTTTTGCATATGTACTTTGATAAAATTTGAGCAAAGTGTATAAACAAAGTAGTGGTAATGATAACGAATGACATATTTGACGGTGTGCCGCTAATATGAATTTCAATTTGGCAAAGTAATAAGCGCCGGAGCCCTTATAGTCATATTGATGCCAAATATAAACAATGAACCACCATGAAGAATAAGCGCCAGAGAAGTTTTCTGGGTGTCCAGAGAATTTTTTTTTTTTGAAGGTTCAGCGTTGACCAACCTTGTCAGCGTTGACCAGAAGTTGACCGGACCCCGATGGGTTTTGACCGATCCCGCCGGGCGTTGACCGGCTCCGCTGGGCGTTGACCAACCCCGCCGGGCGTTGACCAGCCCTAATTTGATGTTGAATGAGCATTGACTCGATACTTTTGAGTCGAAGTTCGTGGTAAGTGACGAAGCCTTTGTGTTGGCTTCCCATAGACGGCGCCAATGTTAACGTTAGTGATCCGTGGGATCTCTAGTTAGCTTTAAAGAGAGAGAGAGAGAAAGAGAGAGAGAACGACACAAGAAGTATAGTGGTTCATTTCCCGCCTTAGCGGGAAACTACGTCCACTTGAATGTTTAACTAGTGTGTTCGGGCCTTGCGGCCCAAAGGGATTACATGAGATGTAATGGGATCGTGTTTAAGTGGGAGGAGGCATTCCTTTTATAGGTGAAGGAATGCTCTTCCTTTACATTGTTTTCGATGTGGGACAAATAACAACTATTCTAGTATAGAAATGCATATTGTGGAGGCAACTTGGCAAGGCCGGAAAGGTGACTTCCCGGCGACGGATTTGCGACTTCCGGATACCGTAGCGTAGCTTGAACATAGGGCTACAAGATGCAAGTAGCGTTTGGGCCTCACCATGGCTTATGGGTGTCCCAAAGAGGGTGTTAATTATGCTTGGTAAGATAGCAAACTAGTCATGCTAGTAGGTATCTACACCATGTCACCTATATACCTCACTAATTTATCAAATCATGTCATGTCATTCTTGAATAAAAAGGCTATCTTATCATTTCAAAATCTAATGGCTCTAAATAATTTTAGCTTTCTTCTAGAAAAGATATATTATTTTATTTTTTTTCTTTTTCTTTTTTTATTATATATATATAATTCGTCTAAAAAAAATTTATATTTATATATTTTTGTTAATATATATATATATACCGTTCTGAAGAGGACGTCCGCAACCTAGAAAAAGTGCGGACGTCCCTCCTCCGGCGTCGAGAAGGCGGCGATGGCTGCGCTGCGGTTGCCGGACGAACCCTTTGAACATCCCGGACCACTTTCCAGTCGGGTGGACTCGCCGGTAACCACTTTCCAATTGACCTTGATCGGACTATCACTTTGCAGTCGACTATGCTGCCCAGACCTCCGACCTCGATCTCTTTGTCCTTCGTCTTCACTGCAAACTGGTCTGGGATGCATGTAGCCTCCGTCCGGCAAGAGGCCCGCCGCCGTCGGAGCTTGATCGCCGAGAAAGGAGGGACGTCCGCACTTTTTCTGGGTTGCGGACGTCCTCTTCAGAACATTTTCGTATATATATATATATATATATATATATATATATATATATATATATATATATATAACGGCTCTAAATTATTTTGACTTTCTTCTAAAAAAAATATTGTTTGGTTTTTTCTCCTTTCTTTCTTTTTCATTATTTTGGATTTTTTTTCATTATACATAGAGAAATTTTAAATACACACCCCTAATCACTTAATACACATCCCTATTATTTTATATTTCAAATTAGATTTTGTAGGTAGGTTAAATGACCAAAACAGACATCTATGCATTAGAAGAAGAAAAAAATAGTCATATTTTCCTTATATTATTCTATTTATGTATAAATAGTTAGATAAACACAACAAATTTCTATACATGGCCTCCCAATTTAATACAAGAATAAAGTTAGAAACTATCTAATTTAATTTTTCCTTAAATAAATTGTAATTAGATGAGGTTAGAGACCATAATATTTAGAATTTCAAAATCAATGGCATTAAATATTTTTTAAACTACTCCCATTTTTTAGTTAATTTCTTTTTTTGTTCTAAGAGTTATGATTAATCACTTTATTTTCTAATATATATAAAACATCACAGGTGAAAAAACGCTACAATGAGGTGGCTCATAAGTTGGCGAGATCGGCCTTGTCCTTGACTCAAGCTATGTTTTGCAAGGATGTTGGACCTCCTTGGCTCCATGAGTTAATTTCTGTCAGTTTAAGTTGTTAGTTCAATGGGAGTTCTCGCATTGAGAATGTTATCCCATATTGATGTAATCTGGTGATGTAATGACAACTATTTAGTTCCGCCACTATGGAGAAACTACTGGTATACTTTTGGTTGAATGTTCAACTCATAATTTTATACTTGATTAACATGGTGTTTGGTGGATAAGAGCTCAAATAACACAAAGCCTATTTATATGCATCTATTTAAAGGGAACAATAATAAATCTTTATGGATTTCTCAATAACTAACACAAGTAATCAATATGGTCATTACTAACGAACACATTAGTTTTCTAGGTCTAAAACTCTCTCTCTCTCGAGGACACAAAGGTTGCGGGGGCAAGGCACCACTAAATCTCGTCCGGTGGCTCTCCGGCGTCGCCTCGACGTCGTGGGGATGCTGCCGGACGGGCAACATATGGCTTAGACCTCTGGAATCTCTTTTTCTGCGGTGTGGCAGTTGTAGCTGGGCCTATTTGGATCGAGATGGCTTTGGGGCTGGAGGTTTTGTGCGCCGGTTTCAAGGAAGGTGACGACGGAGGCGGGGTTTCGCTCCAGACGACGGCGACCTTTGCGGCCACCATTGATGGGGTTGGAGGCTTCGATGCAGAGACCCTTGCCTGTTTCGGGTTGGGGTCGACATGTGTTGCAGCTCGTCCTTCGTCTTCTAGCTGGGTGGTGGCGCAAGATCGATGGTTGGGCGGCTGAACGGGGCGGTGGCGTCGGTGAAGGGTCACAGCCGCTGCAGGTGTGCGTGGAGCATGAAGGCCTTTGGGCTGTGGAGAGAAGATGGGCTGGGCTTAACTGTTGGGCCTAGGCAGGAGAGCAGATGGGCTGGGCTTACTATTTGTCCCCTTACTTTGTTCAATAATTCCCTTTTTTAGGGAACTCTATTTCCTTTGTTTTTAGGGTAACTATAAGTTTCTACCTTTGGGCTTGCTTATTTACTATGTTATTTCATAGTCTGTAGGCTTGCTTGAATAAGTGAGCATGGGTACCGTCAAATGATCGAACCTAATCTATGTATCGCTGTGATTTTTCACAAACTCTTTATCTACCCAGAGATGGTAGGGGGAGGATATGTAATGGTCATTTCTGGCCTAAGTATTAATATATATCGACATGATATTCTTCAAAAAAAAAAAATCAATATGGTCATTTACAAAATGTCAATATACTAGAATATACTAATCATATTAAATAGTAACCTTAATATAGTCAAAAAGTAGGATATTTCATGATTTTTGAGATTAAGGGTATTTTAGGTACTTTGGTTGTGTATTTAGTAAATTATTAGAATGAGAAATTAAATGGGTGGTGTATTAAGTATGGAGTGTGTATTAAGTAATTAGGAGTGTGTATTTAAAACTTCTCTTATACATATTAAAAAAAAAGTATGGGTGTATATATATATAAAATTCGTTAAAAAAAAGTTATATATATATATATAATTCGTCCAAAAAATTTATATATTTTCGTTGGAGAATTAATGTGGTGTGTGTGTGTGTGTGTGTATGTATATATATATATCGTAATTATAATCCATGAAATCTAGTAAATTGAAGTAATATTTAAATATTTTAATAAATAAATTTAATAAAATTAATGGAAGATTAGTTACCTTACATTAACAAGTTAATTTGAAACAAATTGGATTCACAAAAATGGAAAGAAAATGTATTTAAATCGTAATTTTAACTCATAAAATCTGGTGATTGAAAACCTAGATATCTAAATCGATTGGGAAGTTGATATCTGAAAAGAAATTGCTTAATATGGAATCCAAGATCTAGTCGATCACATGAACCGAAGAATTAGAAAACAAAAACAAAAATAATTAGTACAAACTGAGTCGATTACTGCGGTTGAGTCGGAAGGCCTGTGGGTCGGTTTGTACTAACCCGGCAAATGTGGAACCCACTATATGTAGACTAGAACTGCAGTGTTAAGACTTTGAGCTCAAAGCATGGTTATAGTCTTTGTTAAGGACTAAAATATCGAATATCGAGGAAATTTCGATCTAAGTAAAAAAAAAATGATAGAAATTTAGAAAGTAATATGGAAATCATTAAGAGTGTGTTTGGATGAGGAAAAAAATGATGGAATTTAATTGAAAGTGAGGATTTCATAATTCCTAATAGCCAATTTCCTCGTTTGGCATTATCAGATTGGAAATTTATTGGAAATTTTAAATTTCTGTGTGGAAAAAAACGAAGAAATTCGTTATTTAAATTCCTCACTTCAATTTCCATCAAAATATGTGTCATTTACGAATTCCTTTGCAGTATTCACTTTTTATTTCCAAAACGACTTTTTTCTATTTTATCTTTTTTTTTTTTTTTAACTAATTTCTTAATTTATTATACATTTCAAATCCTAAATAGATGCAACCAAACAACAGAAATTGCAATTAATGGAATTTTAGATTGATGGAGTTAAAGATTCCATCATTTATAAATTCCTACGGATTTTATAATTTTTTCATCCAAACGCACCGTAAGAGTGTGTTTGGATGAGGGAAAAAATGATGGAATTTAATTGAAAGTGAGGATTTCATAATTCCTACATGCTAATTCCCTCTTTGTCAAGGACTAAAATATCGATAGTTCAAAAAATAGAAATTTCAATGAAAATATTGAGGAAATTTCGATCTAAGTAAATTTTTTTTTTTTTTTAAATGATAGAAATTTAGAAGATTTATAAGCATGGAGGGAAAAGACACAAAGAGCATTACATGACCCTATAAATTTTTAAAGTTTTCCTCTTTAGATATTATCAGTTTAGTCGGATTGGATAAGGACAAAGGGCTAGTTTTCACGAGCCACATATCGCGAGAGGTGGCGATAATCTCGAAATTTCGCGAAAATTTTGAATATTTCCTGAAATATCGCGAAAATTTCGAAAATTTCTCTCGATATTCTCTTGATAAGTCAAAGATATATCGAGACTCTAAAAAAATGGAAATATCGCGGGAATTTCGAGGATATTATCGATTTTTCAGTCCTTGGTCTTTGTTTTGTTTTTTTTTGAAGGTGCTTCTATCAGATTTGGACCTCTTGACTCTTTATCCCTCACGATTACTTTTAAAATTACCAAATACACTAACTAAGTAACTATACCTCTTTAATTTTCTCCAAATGCCCTTATCCAATAAAATCTAAATCAAAATTAGAGTTCTTCAACAAAGGATCTTCTTCGACTACCATCCTTTCCGTCGAGCAATACGTAGCAGTCGCGATAAGCCAAGAATTGTTAAGAAAATAATACCAGAGAATCCCAGCCATATTATATGTGGCTATAGAATAGCTAAACATGAACTTCATATTATGTAGTAAAATTGAAGACCCCACTTTACATACTTACAATTTGATATCAAACATGAAACACATACAGCCAAACAGATTTCAACACGATAAATTAAACTTGCTAAGAATAAAAAAGATGTGAAAAAGAAAACTGAAACCAAAGAGAATGCATGAAGCAATTAAGCTTGTGGACTTTGAAGTTGTTAGAGAGGCCGATAGAGAACAAAGTTTTTTTTTTTTTTGGTTTTTTACCAAACTTCTACACATTTTTTTTTTTTTTTGGGACGATGCTTGAAAATACTCCATAAGAGTTCTTAAGATCTCAAAACAGTTTGCAAAATTTAGGTTCCTAAACAATGATTTGGCCTCAATTATTGAACTATCACCATATTTTTTATGTTATAAATTATGATTTAAAATTGGAGGAAATTGAGAAGAAACCATGAGTTCTTCAATTGAATTCAAATCTAAATGGGAAGATATACGTTAGGTTTATCGACAGGGGGAGGCAGGGGCGGAACCACAGTCAGGCCCGAGGGGGTCCCGACCCCTCCCATAATTGCATAATCAACTAATATGGCTTACAAATTTATAAAATTGTGGCCTGATTCAAACGCTTGGACCCCGCCAGTTCTATAACCAATAGGCACATCACTCTGTCAGCACATAATGACCAACACATTTTGGTCAATTTGTTATTAAATCTGTTTGGTCTTACAACAAAATTTAACAGTAATTAATCTGCATTACTAATTTATAATAAATAATTATGAATTTATTGCCTAGAAATAGAAGGTTTCATAGAAAAACTACTATTATTAGGGAAAAGTACATATTTACATATTGAAATTATTATTTCTGATTCGTTAACCTTTCTAGGTTTGTGATTCAATTTCATTAATTTTGAAAATGAAAATGTCTTCCATAATTAATAAGATTATAGAAAGAAAAATTGATATTTTTGGAAATTTAATTAGAATACTAGATTTAACATGATTATTTGGACCCCCCAAAGTTCAAATTCTAGTTCCGCCCCTGGGGGGAGGTAAGGAATACAAGAACTTTATTTATTTATTATTATTTTTTTTTTTATAACTTTGTTCCTTTTTGCCGCTTCGGTGTCCTTAATAGTCACTTTAACTGGGTTGACAATCTCAATTATGACATAAAAAAAAAAATGAGGTCTAAATGCTAATTTTATAGGTTTGAATAGAAACACTCTTTTGTCAAAATCTATATTGAAGATGCATGTAGAGAAAGGAAATGTAAAGCCACATAGGACAAATAAGATTAGCCCGCCAGAAAATTAGAAACGCACTCGCATACCGGAATGTAGGGTTGTGGTAACATGCTATATATATATATATATATTATTCTGAGCGGAGCTCCGCTTTGAAATTAAAGTGCGCATTTAGAGTTTAGGGTCACTTTTCAGTAGCATATCCACATCTCGACTGTTCAGTTCTTAGGTACTAATGTATAGATCATTTCTGCAAATTTTCAGCCAAATTGATGATCGTTAAGGCATTGATAACTGCCTTAAAGCTAGTACGATTCAGGTTGGACAGATTCAATTCGTCCATTAGTTTAAGCAAGTTAGATACCTTAACGATCATCAATTTGGCTGAAAATTTGTAGATATAATCTATACATTAGTACCTAAAAACTGAACAGACGAGATGTGGATATGCGACCAAAAAGTGACCCTAAACTCTAAATGCGCACTTTAATTTCAAAGCGGAGCTCCGGTCGGGATAGGATCTGATAGTTTAGGGTCACTTTTCGGTCGCATATCCACATCTCCACTGTTCAGTTTCTAGGTACTAATGTATAGATCATCTCTGCAAATTTTCAACCAAATTGATGATCGTTAAGGCATTGATAACTTCCTTAAAGCTAGTACGGTTCAGGTTAGACAGATTCAGTTCGTCCATTGGTTTATGATCTATACATTAGTACCTAAAAACTGAATGATCGAAATATGGATATGCGACGCAAAAGTGACCATAAACTCTAAATGCGCACTTTAATTTCAAAGCGGAGCTCCGCTCTGGATAGGATATGTGTGTGTGTGTGTATATATATATCAATTCTATATTATAAAGCATATATTATAAACCAAAGAAGTAGTTTGTTAGGAAATTAATCTCTTGCCACGCAAGTATTAATAGTAGAGATGAAAAGAAAAATAAACAACTCAACAAAGATACCAAGATTTAACGAGATTTGGCCAATATCTGTGTCTGCGTGTTCGGAGAGTTTCACTTTTACTAATGAAAGAATTACACAAGTACAAGATTACACGCTCAACTTTATGCCTAACCAGGGCCATCCCGAAATGAAACGAGGACTAAGACAAATTTTGAAGAGGTCTTTCAAACTAAATAGAGAGTATAATTTGAGAGTATGATGTAAGAAGAGAGAATCAGAGGATGATTTTATTAACATCTATTCATTGAGTTTAATTAGACAAAGACTAAAGCAGCATAGATGAAAAATTTGCAACATTGGTTTGCATAGCTTAGGAAAACTATTCATATTTTCTCGTTATGGACAAGAGAACCTACAATGAAAAAAGTTAAGTTCCTCGTCATTGAGTATGTTTAGGGAGGAATGATTTTCTCGCTAAATGGATACATAGTCCGAGGAAAATAAAATATCCTTGTTGAAGATAGCTCATAGCAAGAAAAAACTTCCTCACTCAAAGCTATCTACAACGACTAAATTATTTTTGTCTAAAAAAGGATATTCTAAATTTTTTATTATTTATAATTTTTAAATTATTACTTATCATTAGTGAAGAAATAATTATTTGGCGATGAAATCTATTTTATCGAGAAATATATTTAACGACTATTTCCTAGCCCTCAACATTTTTCAATGAGGAAAAGGTATGAGCATAAGCGAGGAAAAAAAAATGTAGCTAAAGAATATCGACGAGAGAAAAGTATTTTCATTGCAAAAAGAGCTGTGAAGAAATAGTACTATTTCCTAGCAGAAACTTTTCTTGACCACTCTACTGCGAGGAGCTGATGACCAAAATATTTTCCTCGCAGAAACACTACGGCGAGGAAATTTCGATTTCCAGCTAAAACTTGTTCCTCAAATTAGCTTTTCTATTGTAGTGCAAGTTCCTTTTCATCAACTTTCTTCTCTATTTTCGCTCCTCAAATTAGAAAAAACAAGGCTTCCCGGAGCCTGAGGCCTAAGGCAGTCGCCTTGGCCAATGGAATACCCTGTGGCCAACCTAATTAAGTCCTTGCATGTATCTAAAAAGATACCTCTTATACACTCTCTTTCAACCTAAAAGATCACTCTACCCCAAGAGCTATTCACACTCTAGATTTGCTTCTATACACGAAAATCCTTAGATTTGCTATTTTCTTGTGATCTCTCTCTCTTGCAAATGGTTGATGGACACACATTCTTTTATTTTCATGGATGGAAGACTCTAAAACCCTTGATCAATGTGCTCACGTGCACTACCATCCAATCACATACTTCCTTCATGAACCTTCATGTTCATGTTCATGAACCTTCATGTTCATGTTCATGAACCTTCATGTTCATGAGTCTTCCAATTAAGAAACATTTTGTCTAGGAATGTGTATGGATTTTTCTCTATCAACTTAATGGGAGAACCAAGAAGTTACACGGGCTAGAATCTCAACATCACCCACCTTCCACATTAACTCCCTAGGAAGACTAAAAGGTCTATCATGAATTTAACCATGCATTTATTCCCAATGCATCAACTTAGTCATGCATTTATGCCCAATGCATGCACTTGACTATGCATCAATTTTTCATACATATGTTGTCACCATGAATGTACAAACCATAAGTACCATGCATTCATGCCATGCAAAATATCTCCACCGAAAAGGGATAGGCACCAAACCTAACAGTTCTAATAGCTAGTCAATTTAATTAAATGTGCTCAATTGTACATAATATAAATCCAATTTAAATATAATGGTGGAAAATGATGAGCATGCTATAGTTCACCATTGGACCTTAATCTAATGACAGTTGAGCACGACTGCCTACATAATCAACTGACAACTTAAGCAAGACCGAAAGCGAAGCACTCAGGCTTCACAAAAATATGGATTGTCCAATAATCTTCATAATAAAAAGTCATCTAAAATGGTTAGCATGGTAAAATAAAAAACAAAAATACATAAATATGTAAAAATTGAAGAAGTGGATGATTAGAAAACTTGCACGTTCTTCTGTCCTTCACCAATAACACATGCATCGCTTTATCTAAGCAATATTTTAAGAGCATCTCCAACAAATTTCTTATAACTTGTTTTTTATTTATTTTAGAGGAAAATCTAAATTTTTTTTGCTCCAGCAGATTCACTCTACTTATCCATATTTTATAGAGAAAATCAAAATCTCTATATTTTCAGCAACTCTAAATTTTTTTGAAAGGGACAACTCTAAATTCATAACGAATCATAATTTTGGAAGTTTTTACTCTATTCACTTTTCTCTCTTCAAATTATATTAATTTTCATCATTAATTATTTACATATTTTAAATTTAAAAAATATACTATATTTAATTGTTATATTGAAGGAGAATTGAACCCCTACCCAATTCCTTACCCTCCATCACCACTTGAGCTAACCTCAAGGGTTTTTGGAATGTGATAAAGAAGCCGTTGAAATTACAGAATAAAAATTATAGAAATTTTAACTTTTGAGTCCCTGTAAAGAATTTTATATATAGGAAAATTGTTAGAGATGCTTTAAGCAATTGTAAGTTATAAAAAACATCGTAGTCATATAAATTAAAGGATTAAATACTTGTTACTCCTCAAACTTTGCCCTGAAAAACAGTTTAGTCCCTCGCCTTTTAATTTAAACTGGATAGTCCTTATTCTTTGCAAATCTCACACAACAGGTCCTCAACAGACCTAAATTGACTATTATGCCCTCATTCATCTTTTTTTTCAATTTTTTTTTAATTTTTCTCTCTTTTTATTTATTCTCTCTCTCTCTCTCTCTCTCTCTCTCTGTGAGTTGGTGTAGGCATACTCCGCCGTTAGTGCAGACCATCATCCCAAACTCAATTCCCCTGTCGCCCAATCTACTACGTCCAAAGCCCCTTCCGCGACTCCCACAACGGCGAGAAGACCACCATGTCTTTTCAGTCCAACCCCATCCTTTGCCCCGTCGACTCCCCTCACCACTCCCAATCCCTTGTCGGCCGCCACTCCTGTGACTCCTCCGCCATCATATGATTCAAAAAACAAAATATCCCAATTTCAATTGCTATACCAACATCAATCCATCACATTATCACCTCTACAGAAAGCTAGACAGCAAACACTAACCTAAAGCCAAAGATCCCGACTTGGTGCCCGATCCAGAACCCAGCCCACAACTGTACCCATAACCTTGACTCTTTGACAACTCCCTCTCCAGTTCCTTGTGAGTTTGACTCGTCACACCACTCTGCCCAACTCAACCAAACCTCAGAGACCAATTCCACCATCTCCACCCAGCTCTGATCCCATTTTACCAAAAAAGAGAAAAGAAGAAGAAATAAAATAATTGCTTTGGGCACCCAGAGAAAAGCTCTGGGCACCCGGTTTATCATTCTCCTCTACCACTGGCCTGAGTCGAGCGCCGGAGAGCTGGGTCGAGCACCAGAGGTCGAGCGCCGGAGGTCCTGGGTCGAGCACCGGAGGTCTGTTGCCTGAGGTCCTGGGTCGAGCGATGTGGATCCTCTTCCTCTGTTGCCGGTCACCAAAAGAGTCTTCGGGTCCGGAATCGAGGCTGGGCCTTGTCGATCAAAATTGGAGGCGTCGGGTTGAGAAGGATGATAGAGAGAGAGATGGCGTTTGGAGAGAGTCGGGTTGTAGAAGAACGTTGATGTCGCCGGCGTGGAGTCTCGATCTCGTTTTGGGTGGAGTGGGGTCCGATGCCGAGGTTGGAGAGAAGTGCGGCGTTGTTTTGGGTGGAGTGGCCCATCGGAGAATGGGGCGGGGCCATCGCTGTGGAAGAGAAGAGGAAGAAGAGGCGGGTCACCGTTGGTGAGCGAGAGAGAGAAAGAGAGAAAGAGAGAGTAAAACAAAAAAAAAAAAAAGAGAAAAATAATATAGAAAAAGGAAGTGTTGAAAAAAAGAGAGAAAAATTAAAAAAAAATCGAAAAAAAAGATGAATGAGGGCATAATAGTCAATTTAGGTCTGTTGAGGACCTGTTGTGTGAGATTTGCAAAGAATAAGGACTATCCAGTTTAATTTAAAAGGCGAGGGACTAAACTGTTTTTCAGGGCAAAGTTTGAGGAGTAACAAGTATTTAATCCTAAATTAAACTAGACGGACCTGTGAGAATTAATTTATTTTAAATAGGGAATTGACAGTTTTTCATGGAAGTTGGTATTTTTTTATATTTCTTTTTCCACGTACTTATATTTAACACTTTCACCATTTTTTTCTTTTTTCTATTTTTTGTTTATTTTGTAATTTGACGACATAATCCAGTCCAATATCATTTAGTCTAGTGGCATAAGTCTCTCCTTTGTAAGTGGGAGGTTGTAGGTTAGTTGTTGTATCTGAATTGTTGATTTGATAAAAAAAAAAAATTATCCACATCTATTTTATGAGTAATAAAGTCTTTTAATATTTCAAGGTTATTTTGATACATTTTTTCTATTTTAGCTGACAACCTCTGATCTCTTTAATATTATGTAGATAAAGATGAAATTATAACAACTTAAAACTGTGCATTTTATCTCAGTCATCAGCTTCACTTGTCCTTATAACCCCTTAAAACTGTCTCTCAGTCTCATATTCAAATTGGCTTAATTTTATCACAATCCTAATCAGATCAAATAATAAAGTAGATTTGGCCTAATCTTTTCCCTTACAGCTCATGCATTTCTGGAATACTTAATTTTTGTCTCTTTCTTCCCCAAAGACTAAGAATATAAAAACTAGCAAATTCAATTTAATTAGACTCGGGTATTTTCATTGCAAAATCGAATGAATGTTTCATTAGTTTCATGATGAAACAAACGGTAGTCAAAATAAACTTGGTCATTAATAATTACTCTCATGTCAAAGGTCTAGAAAAATCGCAGAGCTTGTTTAATGTATTAATTAAAAACGTATTGGTTGTTATATGTGAAGGGATGTGGATCATCTTCTTGTTTTGGCAATCCTTTTCTTTGTTGCAGTTGAACGAGAAAAACTTGCTGTCATAAATTGAACTTTGTGGCAAAGATGTTGCAACAACTCACGATCGAACTTTATTGAAACCCCACGAATATATCAAGTTAGAAAAGAGTGCATGGTTGAGTTGTTTCTCTAACAACCACGACAACCACGTCGTCTGCTTCTGTACTCATTCCTGTTTAGCCTGATTCCAGATCTTTAAGCTTGATTATTGTATTTGAAATTGTTACTTTTACAAAACCCCTTATATAGATAGTTGGAACTTTTTCACCGATTTCCTTGGTTCTGTTAGTTGAGTACTCTTAAGCAGGAGGTTATTATATATAGAAGCTCAATAACTGTAGGAGCTACGTGAAAATGCGCTAAATCTCTCTCTGAAGGATGCCTGTAGTTTGTGTAAGAAAGACAATATTCCTGCCCTAACCGTAACCTATCTCAACTGATCACTGGCCAAAAAGAAAAATCCTATATATGACGCGGAATTTTCGAGCACATCATAAAGTGTTTCTAGCAACAGTAGCTAGCGGCTGGGTTTATAGTATTTTGAACTCGTATAATCAAGTCATTTTCACAAAGTGATTATTATCTCAAGTCCTTTCTCTATCAAATCTAAAGTCGATCTGAACTTTTGATTACTATTGTTTGCATCAACAGCAGTAGCGACACTTAATTCCTTCCTTCAAATTCAGGCCAAGGCTATAGTGATAGGTTTGACAAATTGCCCCGGCCCATATTTCCCGTAAAAGCCTCAAACTTAGGGAGCAGCTTTCTTGGATTAATTTGAAGTGAAGCGAGGGATTTGTCGACTCTTTCGGCAGTTGTTGACAAGTAGTCCGTGATTTCTTTGACAAACACAAAAGCAATAGGTATGAATACTTTCTGTACTTCCGTCAGCATCAGTAGCTTGCTTGGTGCTTAAGGCAAGTTCATTGTCAAACTGTGTTTCAAAGTCCATAAAAGTGATGCAGAAACATAGACTAAATAGCTAGGCATTAAGATGTTCAGATGAATCAAGTTCTTTTTCTTCATGACGCGTTGGAATTTAACATCTTTACCAAGTCTTCATTTCCACTTTCTTAATCGAAGATTCTTGCTTCCCTTGTCAAAAGCACATCAAAATGTAGAAAGTTGCTAGTAGGTGAATGAATCTCTAATGCTTGTATCTTCCGCAAGCTCCGAGCATGCATGCATTAAGGAATATGTTCGATCACTCATGCATTTTGATTAATTAGTGACTTGACTTAGGCTTATACCCACCTTTCCACTCGATCATTTTCCAAACATAACCCTATAACCCATCTGCAAGTTGACACCCATCAACATTGTCTTGCTATTTCTGATCACAATAAACACACAATACACAAAAGAAAAGGATATGAGCATCTGGTCTCACTATAAACTCAATCGCATTATACCACCCAAGCCCATCATAATTCCACTCGATCCTTTTCCAAACGTAACCCTATAACCCATCAACAAGTTGACACCCATTAACATTGTCTTGCTATTTCTGATCACAATAAACACACATATGCACACAAAATAAAAGGATATGTACGTGCACCTGGCCTCACTATAAACTCAATCGCATTATACCACCCAGGCCCATCATATTATCCAAGTCGTATGTACTTAACCAATATAACTTGCGAGGATTCTCCTCTCTAGGGATGGCAATGGGGAGGGTAGGGTTGGGGATCAAAATATCATCTCCATACCCGACTTCATTCCACATCCCTGTACTCACCCTAATTCCTATAATAATATATTGAGAATTCCCCGTCTATGTCCCATTGGGGATTAGGTCCACATACCCGCTCCAATCTCCGTTAACAATATTACTAATTTATTATATAAAAATTCATATAAATAATTATGGAATGTAAAAGTATGAAGTTAAAATCAAACACGTTCATAAAATATTTTTATCAAAAAATCTTTCTTTTTTAACAAATTTTTTAAGAGAATCTAAATTTTTTTTTTTCAAAGAAGGTAAAGCCAAAAGCCAGAATGACCATTACATACACTTCCACTGTCATCTAGACAGACAAGAAGATGTGTTAGTACTAGGGCTGTCACTCGGTCAGTTCGAATCGGTTTTAGGTATTACCAACTTCAAAACCAAAGCTTTCGGTTTCAAAATTGAGCTACCAATTACCAACCAAAATTTTCGGTTTTTAATCATATATACCAAATTCGGTATTTCGATTTTCGGTTTTACCAACTTTAGGACAACTAATTCTTTGAAATAAAAATTATAATGAACAAAACTAGGTTTTTCAATTTTATAGTCGTAAACTTTGTATCCATCTACTAATTATAGCTTTCTTTTGTATAAATGACATCTAGTTTTAGCTCTTTTCAATAAAACTAGGTTTATTTAACAATCTGTGACTAGCTTACTTAAAATACATGTACTATTAATGTAGTACATATAGTAAAGTTCATACTATTATGAAAAATTTTATGTTTATTTCTTAATATACACATATGTGTATTGAAAACCATAATATATAAATCTAATATAAGATAATCGGTAGATTCGGTATTTACCAAAACCAAACCAACTTTTTCGGTAATTTTCGATTTCGGTTTTATCGGTCTCGATTACCAAAAAGTCGGTTTACCAAACTTAAAACATCAGTTGGTATTCGGTCGGTTTGGTAATTACCAAACCAAGTGACAGCCCTAGTTAGTACCCACAGTGGTACATAGAATTAGGTCACTCATTTGACATTAAATACATCGAAATAGCAAAGAATTCTCCTTCGGTACTACTCTAGAGGATTCGCTAAGAGGCACAAAAATGCATAGCTCCCTAAAAAACTTATGGAACTATTGAAAGTAAAAAAATTACTAGCCTAAAGTTCCTTCAACAAAGGAAATAATAGAAAGAAAAGGACTAACTAATGAAAAGCCCAACTGGTCCAAAGAAAAAACAGAACCCTAGGCCCAACAAGTGACCTAGCCCAGTTCCACCACCACCACCATGTGCTGAGAATGACGCACTGTGATGCCCCGGAAATTCGTAATTATTTTCCGATGATTTTCCGGAATTAATTTTATGGTTATTGGACGATTTCGTGGCTCGTGGACGGAGCGGAAGTGTTTCGGACGAATTTTTATTCGAAAAGTGTGGATTTAGGGGGGGCGCAAATGTTGATTTTTGATACGTTGGGATTCTCCGAAAACTTCCTTCACAAAAGTCGTAGAGCACATCGATACGAGTTCGTGGACATGTGGAACACGAGAATCGGAGTTTGTATGAGAAAGTTATGAGCGTTTGAAATTTTGAGAAAGTTCTATAAATAGGAGTTTCCATTTTCGGAAACTTACTATTTCCATTTTCACACTTACCATTTCCGGAAATCAGAAATCCTCCGTTCTCTCTCATCACCCGCGCTCAACCCGACCCGAACCCGATGATCCGACCCGGTTTTTCCAGCGATCTCCGGCGACCTCTGGCCTTGAAACCTGCACAGAACAATTCGCCTCTCTCGTGCGGTCGTCTCTGTGGTAGCCTCTTGCGGCGATTGGTGGTGGAGGAAGTGCAGCAAGGCAGTGCAGTTTGAGGATTTCGGACCCGGTCGGAAATCCTTATTCCGACGTCGGCGAGGCTTCAAGTCTTCTTGGTTGAGCTCAGAGCAGCCTCCTTGATCGATCCTTGGTGGTTGTTTGGATCGATTTACGTGGAAGTTGGTTCAACTCGGATTGAACAGTAATCCACGGCTTGTGAGGTAGTTTTCGACCCTTTATGCTTGTTTTCTGACTTCAAGCTAGTTATGAGAATTCACAAGCATGCTTAGATGAAGCTTTTTGATGTTGGGAGTTTTGTGAAATAATGAGTTTTTGGCCGGCGGCGGTGCGCCACCGCCTGTGGTGGCGTTCCGGTGGTGTTCCGGCTATGTAAGGGACTGTTTCTGGTATTATATATGTTCTGCTCGTTGATACGAGCGTTTCGATATATAATATGCAAATTTTGGAGTTCGAATGGAATTGTTATGATTTTTACAGTTTCATATCGGTGAATTTATTCGATCCGTGAGGATTCGAGCTTCCGATCGACTTGTGGTTTGGACATATCGATCGTGGAAGTATTCCGGAGACATTGGGTGGTCTCGGATGTGGTTTCGCCTTAATTGGCGTCACTTTGGGAATTTTGGTTTGATTTAAGGTTTCGAACGTTATTCTTTGTGATTCGTTAATTGAATCAGAGCTGTAATTCCTTAGGTACGTGACGAGGTATTCTTTGGACAGCTAATCTGGGTGGTTTGGCTGCTTTGTTCTGTATTGAAGACGCAGCGGGAGTTTCAAGGTGAGTAAATGTCGCAATATGTGTTATGAGCCTAGTTACCATATTGTCTTGAAGTTATGGGATTAACTGTGACTATAGATGGTATTAGTGGCATTTCTGAATGGATTACTATGTGTGTATATATATATATATATATATTATGGAGTATATATATATACATATGTATTCATGTATTAGTGGCTTCGTGGTGAATCTTTGTGATGATTGTCATGTAAGGCTTGTGTAGGAGTATCTGTATGATGAATCGATGACATCAATATGCTGAATCTTTGTGATGATTGTAATGTAAAGCTTGTGTAGAAATATATGTGTAGCTTGTGTAGGAATAATTGTGTGATGATTGCTATCTGTGTGATGACTAGCAATGAATCTAGGTGATGATCGCTATCTATGTGATGACCGGCGATATCTGTGTGATGAATATGTGTGAGGATCGATATCTGTGTGATGACTGGCGATATCTGTTTGATGATTAGTTGGATGATCACTATCTGTGTGATGATTAGTTGGATGATCGCTATCTGTGTGATGACTGACGATTTTTGTATGATGATTAGTTGGATGATCGCTATCTGTGTGATGATCAGTAGGATTATGGCTATATGCGTGATGATCGGTGGAATCCGTGCGATGATCAGTGTGATGACTGCTCGGTGGCGGAGCTGAATTGTTATTTAGTTAACAATGATCGAGAAGACTGCTGTGATGGTAGGGGTTACCTACGAACGTCAGAGTGTGAGGTTACGATGTTTACTATGATTTGAATTGTTTGACTAGTGTGACCTCCTGAACTAAATTATATGCAGGAGTTACTATGAATTGTTCTGCTTGTTTTGAATTGTGATTGCCTTGTTTTCTTCTTGATTTGATTGATTGTTGGCTTGATTTATCTTGAAGACCATAGTGGTGACAATTGTGCTCTGTGTGAGGATAGAAAGGTGATTCATTGTTTTCATCTTTGATGTCATGTTGATGACAAAGGCTCCTAGTGGGGAGGGAATGAGCGTGGTTTGGGATTCGCCGTAGGGCGTTAGAATGGCATCAAACATTGCTTGAGGAAGTCTTGTTTGATTGAATTTGTGTAATGGGATGCTAGTTGAGGATTTAAGCATGAGGCTGTAGTCACCAGTTGACTTATGTAAGCACGATATGGAAGATTATGGAATTGATGGCTGTAGGTGTGAGCTATGTGTATATCGTGTCTAGGTTGAGGTGACTTAAGAAATGTGTTTTGCTTTGTGGTTTTGAGTTTACTCATACGAGCTTCATAAGCTTACCACGTTTGTTGTGTGGCAACCTGGTGCACGTACTATTCAATGGTTAATTGTGTAGGGGTTAATCCTGCAGGTCAGGGAAATCGTGGCTGAAGCTGAGGTGGCGTGCTGGCAGCATTACGGTAGGAAGCCCATTTTGTGACTTTACCGTGTTATGACTTCCGCTTGTAGTGAACTCTGAGGAGTATTTACGTTTTATTTTGTGATGGCAATTTAATTCGTAAGCTTTTGTAATATATGACTCTGTGGGCGGATCAATATTGATATAGTGGGTTCAGGGCATCAATATGTATGTTGTATAAGGGAAAAAAGTTTCCAGGTATTTGGTATTGATGACTGAACGTTCACGCATGTATAATTATGGGGTTATATATCGATTTTTATTTGTGTTAAAAATCAGGGGCGTGACACGCACGCAAGCCGCAAACAGTCTCTGCCACCACGTCATGCTGCAACCATATCGTTGCCGCCCAGCTTCAAGGAACACCGCCACCCACGCCATACTACCTAGAGAACACCAGCGATGCCGAAAAACACTAGATCCGATTCAAGGATCCCCGTGCCCAAAGAAACTAAAGTGCACCCGTCAGTGTTGCTACGCTACCACTGCCCCTTGGACCGGAACCCACGCCTACCTAAGCCACAGAGAGGTTTCGAACTAGATCAGAGGCAGAACCCCTGTCAAACTTTGAGTCACTATAGATCCTAGAAGCCAGAGAACTTTAGATCACCATCACCCATCCGGCAGCCTCACAACGATGACGAGGCTAGCTCCATGCCGACGCAAAATGCTGCTGGACGGGAGGAGCTTGGCTAACCCTCGACCAAAGCTATGTGCGTGTGGCGCGTTCTGTCAATTTTTTTGTTTGATTTAAGAGAATCTAAATATTGACAAAACAAAGTTTACATAAATATTTCTTGTAAATTATATCAGAAAATATATACAATAAATATTACACACACACACAGATATATATATATATATATATATATATATATATATATATATATATATATATATAAAATTCTTATTAGGTGGATATAGGGAGGGGGATAAAAATACCATACCCAATTTAGAATTAAAATATTGGGAATCCCCATCCCCGTTACCTGATTTTTCCCAAATTTAACCCCGTTAGGTTTGAATACCCGATAGGTACCGTACCCGATAGAGATTTTTGCCATTCCTACTCCTCTCACCTGAAAAGACTTTCTCCCCACCCGACTTTTGAAAGAACTATGAAAAGGAAAAGTAACCCTAAATCCTTTGATGATGAAAAGGAAAAGGAAGATAGCCTAGCCCATCCTTAATCTTTCAATGGCTAAATGATGCCTAGCAAAAGGAATGAAAAACACTAAAACAAAAGGCCATGTAACAAATAAACAAAAGATTTGAAATTTCACGCTCAATAAGAGTTCTTATTGCTGGGAAAAGAAAAAAGGAAAAAAGAAAAAAGGAAGTTGTTTTGGATGTCTGTTGTGACCTGTTGGTAAGTTATAATTACAGCATTGTAAAGGTTATGAGTTCGATTCTCACCGGCATATGTAAGGGTGAGGTGGGTTAAGGTTAATAAAAAAAAATTAAAAAAAAAGATGTCTATGTGGCTGGAGTGAATAATAGTTGATCTAGGTCCTAGCATAATTTTGGGCTGGAGTGTCCATCTTTTGAAACCATACATTGTTGATTAATAGGGATTGAGGAGATCTCAAACAACTCGATCGGTTTCCACAACTCGTTCAGTCAAATAAACTTGTTTATAAAACTCAGTTTGGCATTTGAGTTTTGTAGTAAAAGTTTGATACTATTATAATTTAAGAGTCATGCTCTCCTAAGGGACAGTTTTAAGGGACTTTAAGAGACAAATGCATTTCAACCACATATATTAAATTTAAAAATTGAAATTATAACAAATGATAAAGAAAATAGAGAACATCCAAGTAATAAACCAAGAAATCGACAATTTTCTCCCAAATTGTTCGTGTTATGCACATTGACGATGGTCAAACGTTTTTTTTTGGTTACATTGAAGGGGGGATCAGCCGATTCGGCCCTCTCAAGACTAATCCTAACTTAATTTTCCATCCTCCTTTACCAGTTAGACTAACTCTAAGACTATGGTCACACATCTTACTCCATAGCTTTCATGTTACTATATTTGGCCTCCTGTTGATTATTATTAATAAATCAGAGCATATATAATCCATAAAAGGGTAAAATTTTAGGCTCTCAAAATGATAGCAGTAGTTTTTAGGAATCTTACACACCTTAATAAGTCATCCAAGCGAATAAAACGTGACTCTCTCGTGGAACGCGCCCCATGCACTGTAACCTTAGAACTTGGTGTTCTCCTTCTTTCATGTCCGACTGTGTCTTGGAGTTTATGCTGGCCTCTGGCCTCAATGACATATGATGACTGTGGCTGGACGAGATGTTGTTTTCATGGGCTTGTCTGAGGCTCGGAGACTGGGATTGGGAGGTGTTGTTCATTGTTTCCCTTGGTTGAAGAGGGTAGCTGCATTTGAAGCTGAGATGTGGCTGCAGGTGGGATCATCATAGGCAGATTGAGGTGTAGCCAGGTAGGAGCATGGCCTTGTTGCCGTCAATGGAAGGTGAGAAGAGATTGATGGCTAGACGGGTTGGACGCCGACAATGTTTTGGCATATGATCCGAAGCCCGATCTAGATCCATAGTGGCTTTGACGGAGATTTTATGCCGGTGCGCTGAGACCTTTGGCAGAGCTACTATTGGATCTAGGTCGTGCGGCGGGGGCGTGATGGTGGTGGGAGTCAGACACTAGTGGTGGTGCGGTGGGTTTGGCGGTAGGGTGGATGGACTGAGTGATCCTCTTGCGGCTTAGGCCTTCTGGGCCTGGATATTGCTTGTGGCCCTGTTTGGGCTATTTTTGGTTTTATTATTAAGTTGCTTGTTTGCTTTGTGTTAATTTATTTAGTGTACTTAATAAGTTCTCATCCAAGTATGGTAGGTGAATGTGGGCTTTGTCCCAGTCTACACACTTAGTGTGCCTTATCTAGCCTAGCGAGAAGGCTATATGTTTTAAAATTGAAGCAATCTCTTAGTGGCAGGATGAAATGAAGTTTCGCCGGATATGATTCCGTGCAGCAACATTAGTAAGAAAGCCGTGCTATTTGTTATAATGCTTCTCCGCAGTAGAGTTATCTTTCAGTTATGTCATCGTTATGTTAAAGCAAATATAGTAGCCAGTGGAGCATTCTTTGCTAATCAGTACAGTGATAGGATCATAAAATGCGACAATTATAATGTGCAATTCTTTACATTTTTCATAGCTATTTCCTTTAGAAGTCTGCTTTAACTCTGTTATCTTTTTAGGTACTTTGTGAAGCAATTCAAGAGAAATAGGAGCTTAAATGGAGCAATGAAGGAATTAACCATGAAGTACTGATGTTAAGGACGAAGTTTGATCAATGGCCGGAAATTACAAAGGAAGCTCATGGAAATTATAGTGCAAAACAGTTGCTGCAAAGCTAAAAACTGCAGTTCAAAATCAGCTTCTCGGATTGAGTTTTGGAGAGCTTTTCTTGCATTCTTCCAAGAGGACTCTGGAAGAAATGGCTGGCATTCTAAATACATGATGTTTTATTGCAACATGAGCCCAGAGTTGGCCAGAAGTATCAACAAGGCAGCAAAAATTCAAGCTTGAAGAAGGCTTCCTGAGAAAGCAGGAATTGACGACTTTTCACGAAGTATTTTGGGAGATCTTTTCCAACGACTTACTTGGAGTTTTTCTCGAAGGTTATTGATCATTCCAATAGTAAATTCATATGTGCTTATGTTATTGACTAGACATGCTTTTTGTACTATGATGAACTTAATCAATAATCAAACTTTCATTGTTCTTAATGATCTATGCACCATTGAATAAACATGTTATGTGCTTTCACTATATGTTTTGAGATCGCATGCTTATAATATTTTTAACTAAAGTGCATTCACTAAGTTAGAAAATTTAAGGGGATAAGAACTTTTGCATGCGTTCATTGTTTGTTCTTGATTGTTGTCTTTCACAAGCATTGTAAAGAAATTAGGAGTTAATAATAGGATTTGCATATGATTGGTGGTAGATTTACGCGCCCTTGACTATCCCATTCCATCGATTTTCTTCTTTTTATCTACTGTGTTTTCAACCCTAAAAACCTCCCTTTTATTGTACTTTGTTTTGGGTCTACAATTCTCTACCATCACTAGTCTTCCCACCACATTTCTCATCTCTTTCTTTCTTTGTTTCAGTTTGTTTTGCGTGAATTGTTTGGAGTATCCTCAATCCCCGGCCTTTAACAATACCCTACTTACTCTAGTCTACAGTCTTCTGCAGGGTTTTAAGTTGACTGCCATTTTTGGCCTATCAATCTATCATGCATATTATAATACATAGCTTTAGTGGAGACTTCTGATATTATTTCAAGATGTTCTATTGATACTTATTGTAATTTGCGGTTCAGGCTCTTTGTACACCGCTTGTATTTTATGGTTTCATTAATCAAAACTTGAGGACAGCCATACCGGCCTTTTTAAAAAATAAAAATAAAATGATAGCGGTAGTAATAACGAGGTGCAATAGGTGACGATCAGTGTCTCACTATACTTTTCTTTAAATCATGTTTTGTCTACTTGAGTGCCTTAACTAAACACACAAGCATATAGGAATGAGTGAAAATAGGATACTCGAAATTTGAAAGTCGATCAATTATATTTTTCAATATTTTGATAGATTTTCAACCCGCATATAATCGTCTATAGTTGCATGACAATGCTCTACAAGTACACATATAGATGGTTTCCCATGGAGTGTTTTCAGATAATTTCGAAGGGAAGATTCTTCTATGCGCCGGCGTTGCAAGTGAACCAATAGATCCAGTAGATCTCAGCCGTTGATATATATAGGCAACTTTTTTTTTATAACAAAAAAAATGTATGTCATGTTATCTAATCGTCCATTAATATTGGTGCAAGTGCACGTCAGAACACCCTCTCATTTCTGAGTTCGTTTTTATACTTCTTAAATTTTATTTACCAAATGATGTAATAATATTTCATTTGTTCAAATTTATAATCGATATAGTATATTAACCAACATATCAATTAGTAAACATATTAAATCATTAAATGAGCAAGTCTAACATCTTTCTTTAATGATTGAAGTGTGTGCAAAGAGTGAGTAATGGGAGGGTGCAAACATGCATGAGGTTTCCTAGCTTGGTGGAGTAGCAAAGAATTGAAAGAAGACATTCATTCGGGAGAAGATAGAAGAATTTCCTCATTCATACATTGTTCATGATGTGTGTGATTATAGTGGGTAGCGGCAACTTCTGTTTCTTTCACTGGGATAAGTGCATGCCAAATTCAAAATAAATGCAACCTTCTCTTGCCCACTCCACTGTGAGAATCATGACACTCTTCAAAGCTTTAAATTTTTTTATTTTTATTTATATATAAAATCATATTTGAAAGCAGAAGTTTTTTTTTTTTTAATAGAAATGGGGATCAATTAAGCTGCCCAAAATCTAACGCAAAGGGCTGAAATTAGAACCAACTAATAAATTTGATGGACAAGCCCAAACAAACACTAAAGCAAAGGAAAATTAATTTCCAACTGGGCTCAGAAAATAAGAAAATTAACCCTTGTAAAACAACTAAAGCTTAGGCCCAAAGAACAAGCCCAATCCAATACATAAAATCTAGCTTTTGCAGACCACCTCGCGCCGCCGACCAAGCAGAGTTGCCGATGTGTCACTGGAAGCAGAACAACAAGTAGTTCCGTACTGAATAACCGATGCCAATCAAATCCCATAACACAAACCATATGAAATCCAACAACCCAGGGGAGAAGATCCCTTAAAACAACTTCCTACTGTCCACCATCGAGACCCAAACCAAGAAACAGTCATGGCTGCCAAAAGAGGACCAAGAACCAAAACCATGAAGAATGGGGGGTGATGAACCCATGCGTGAGCACCCATACTCAACTAGATAAGTGCCTTGCACTTCATCATCCCAGCCACAATAGCTCTCATGGAGGTTGAGAGTGAAAAGAGAAGAACTATTTTGGGGTTGGGTAAACATTGATATGGAAAGATATGGGATTGATAGTGAGAAAGAAAGAAAATAAAAGGTGAGAAACAAGATCCTCCCGATCTGGACATAGCCAAGAATAAACTAGACAGAAATAACCACAAAGGGAGCAAAACACACCACAGAGGTGAGACAAGAAAAGTAAATTTTTGAGGATACTAAAAGGGATGAAGGAGGGACCTCTCCCAACTCTTAAGCCTTCGATCTAAATCTAAATCCTGACGGATTAAGATTTGGGGGGGGGGGGGGGGGTGTTTGTTTTCAGATCTACTTTCTCTCTCTACAGTTTAGAGAGAGAGGATCTACTTCAAGTTCTTCAGCTAGCTAGTTCATAGTTAATTAATTGCAAGGAGAAGGAATTTCGGGGTTTTAACCCATTCGAATACAAACTTCACTTTTATTTTGCTTACAATAAGACTTAAATCTAGGTTCTACTCGTTTCTCATCCGAGAACGATGCCATATGAAATGCTAGCTAGAGCTAATAAGCACACTCTTAACTACTAGTTGCAGATTGTAATCTGGGGTTTAGGCTAAATGTCCCCCCCTTGTATTCGTCGGTTTCATTTATGAAGGCTTGAGGGCAGCCGCACCGGCTCTTGTTCAAAAAAAAAAAAAAAGCACACTCTTAACTACTACACTTTGATAAAACGCAATAACTCTTAATTCTGCTAACGTACCATATGACTTCAGCATGCTTAGTTCTGGTAATATCAGAGGCTCCCATCTCTTGATGTTTACTGGCAGCTTATGAAGGCATCTTCCACCTTCTGCAATGTGCAAAGCCAGTGCCTGATACACTAAGAACTCTACTCTTTTCAACAGGTGTGAAATCATCACCGTCGCGAACAAAATGGCGTGAACATATAGCACAGTAGCTGATTCTTCACAGGAGAGATGGCACTTTTGTTTAACTTGTCACCTGCAAACAGAATTGGAAGATGAAAACACGGCATTTCTGTTGCCTAAGAAGGAGAAAGAGGAGTAAGGTGAGTAAAAGAGTAGACCCAACACTTTGGAGTGGAAATAATCGCTCTCAACCTGTTGAGCATTATATAGATGATGAAAGAAAAGGTTTAGCGCAAGTAAAAGGACCACAATACAAAGGCACAAAGCTCTACTGGAAAGTTGCTTTCTCCTTTTCTCTTCTTTTGATGGTTCTTTTCATTTTTTCAATATTTCAATCTCTTGCTTTTCAACTCTTCTCGGGGATCATGTCACCATTGTTGAAAAACTTGTACAACAGCTAATGATCGTGTCACCATTGTTGAAAAACTTGTACAACAGCTAATGATCATGTCGCAACTCCACTGATAGCTATTGCTTTTGCAACAATAATGGTAGTAGTATCTGCGACAATCATGTTAGCAGATTTGAAGGATTTTAGAGAGAGTGAAAAACCTTGATCCTCTGTTTGTTTGCTTTTTAAACTGCACAAGAAACCCCGAAGCTGTCAAAGTGGCGAGGCACTGTGCTCCAATGCACAGTTGGAGCATTTCACATGCGCCGAAGGGGTTTATCTTGGGCCTAGGAAGCCTTTGAGTTCCCCTTGACAAAGTCAAAAAAAAAAAAAAAAAAAAAAAAAAAAACTGCACAAGAAGAGGATATCCATTTTAGCATGGTTATTCCTAGCCTTGTATAAAAGAAACTGAGGTAATTACATCAAATTTAATGCTCTCTGCAGTTGCTAGTTTCTAAATTATAGTGGGGTCCCTTATAGTGAGGACATTGGAGTCTACCATACTTCATTGTTCCAAGTGATAGAGATAACAAAGAATGAAAGAAGTGTATAAAACCATAAGCTCCATGACAATAGGTAATTGTGATTTATCAGATCTTCATAAAAAAAAATTATAAAGCCATTCATGAGAAAATAACACGAGTCAATTTCACTAATTTTACGCAAAAACGATTGATCATGAACAGCTCAAAAACATAATCAATTGGGTAAAACTGGTGAACATCAAACTTGACCTCAATCAATTTGAACGTCTATCACACCGAATGAGATAGGAAGTCCATGGGGAATTATATCCTTGTAACGTCAATAATTTTGATAATTACAACAAGGACCTTTTGGTCAATCTGGGAGGGAGCCAAAGACAATAAAGGGTGGAAAATAGCTCTTAAATTTGTGTAAAAGTTCGTCTAGTTAACTCAAAATTCATTCAAGTGTTCAGCGATTAAGGATAAATGTTTCTGGATTTCCAGTCAATCTTCATCAGAATAATTGAACTTGACTGAGTGCGATTGCAGATCAATCTGCCCTCCTCTGTATGTCCCACGCTTCTTCTTGGTCTTTTCATGCCGAAAGTCCCTGCATATGAGAGAGAGAGAGAGAGAGATTAGGCTCCACTAATTGAAAAAAGTCGAAAAAACATTAACAAGTGGGTAAATAGTGGCATAGCATTCTAGTGTCTGCCAACTTCAGTTGATCTCCTAGATTTGTAAGGGTGATGTTGATTCTAATTTCTCAGTCCTAATAAATAGGTGTACAATCAGGGACTATGATGTTTATTTGGTAACGTTTGTTACTTCTGCTTCATTCTCAGCGGAAGAGCCCAAAAGCTCTTTCAAACCTACCCCTTTATAATGCTCTTGCCTTAATGCTCGGTGCATATCCTTCCGGTATGTCTGCATGCCCATGCTAGTGTTGTGTGAAAAAGAACATATTGATTGCAGCAAGTAATATAAGTTAGGTCCCTTTTCCACTTTATTTACATGATTCTCTGGAACTCTTAATTATTAAAGAAAAAAATGTGAACGTACAGAATCCTATTCACAACTTATCATAGAACCCTTGATTGACAATATAGAGGGTTCAGATAGTGACTTTAAGCGGCATTATAATTTATGTCCAGTTTTCCTCTATCATTGTTTCAACGAATAAACAATCAATTGATTCAAACAATATCTAACAAAGAGAGATGCCAGCTCAGACAGGTTTCACCACATCACTAAGCTGCAAACTGAATGCCTTGACGATAAACATCGTACAATTATATCTTTAAGAAACATTAACAAATAGATGGCAAACAGCACACATACCTTCCTCTGACTTGACCGAGAATTTCCTGTGCTTTTGCACCATAGCCAATCTCAGCACCATCCTGCAGAGAATGGGATCAAGAATTAGTAAAAGCAAAGTCAAGACAGAATGAAAGAAGAAATACATAAGCTAGTCAGTCTCACACCTTCGCCCAGTAAGAATTATCTTTAAGCTTCTCATCTGTGAATACCACCTCATCCAGTTTTACCCTTTGAAATGCATTAATAGTCTTTGGCTGCAATAACAACATCAACATGGTTTCTGCCAGTAAGCTATGGTGTCATCATGTATGAGAGAGATAAAAAAAAAAAAAAAACATCGAGCCCCAACAGCATCATCATCATGAAAAAACAAACACAGGGAGGCGTAGAGTTCAGTTTGACAAAGTTTTCCATGACTCATGAACTAACGAATATAAACATGAAGAAGGAAAATGCATTTAACATTAAGTGTAGCAGCTAACACTCAAAAAGAGGATCATTTACTCACAAATAAACTATAGTCATTTACCCTAAACAAAAATAAACAAAAGGTTAAAGTTTGTGTCCCTAATCATATTACCTTAAACTTCAATGACACCATCAAGTCAAAAGAACCCCAGGTTTTTCAAAGCTACAACATCATTAGATTGTCTCAGCAATATATCAAAATCTCCATTTCTCTAAAATTATGTTATACACATGAACGTGCAACAGTGAGACAACTTTGATGAAAGCAAGAAAGAGTGTCTTGGTCGAGGAAACCAAACAAATTGGACCTGAAATCACATTGTAAACTGTAAACTTTACACATATTTCATCATTTAAACTTTTGACAGTATGAGTCCGTTCATCACACTGGTGTTTGACAGGTAATTCATTTAGTAAGTTAGCGATTAGATAACAGTTCAGAAGGGATATGGCATCTACTTTTGAAATATTTCACTAGCATCATTCCTTCCACACGAAGATTAAAAAGTTACCTCAGTTGAACCATTGCACTGCTTCTTTATGCTCTTCTGCATGGAAGACTTCTCAGCACTTTCATCTTCTTTGCTCTTCCCAGGCTCTGAATCATTTCCTTCAGAATCCAATCTTTTCCTTTTTTTGGAGCATTTGTTCTCATTATTTGTAGCCTCAACATCAGATAATTTGAAATCTTCCTTTTTCAAAACACTGTCACTTGCATCTCCCATGGCAACTACCTTCTTATCCTCACCACCTGAACTTACCTTCTTATTCTTCTTAACTTTAGGCTTAATATCCACTAGATTTTCATCTGCAATTGTTTCACTAGTTCCATTTGCATCCTGTTTTGCTTCCACGCCACCCTGTTCAACATTAGGACTAACAGAATCATCATTTGACTTGTTTTTCTTTTTCTTCTTATCCTTAGATTTCTTCTCTGTCTCAGAATCGCCAACACCTTTTCCCTTGACAGATGTATGATCTTTTAAACTTTCTTCAGTTGCCACAGACAATGGCTCTAGTTTACGTTGTTCTACACCATCAGGAGTATCAGAAACAATCTTGCCCTTCTTTTTCTTTTTCTCCTTGCCATTCTTATCAGCCTCTTCCACTTGTTCAGGCTTCTTTAATTCTTCTGTGCAGACTTGTTCATCACCTTGATTGAGTAATTCAAAAGTCTTTCTGTTTTTCTTCTTGTCCTTAGATTTTGCAATTTTTTCCGGGGCTGGATCATTTCCTATGCAGAGAGAAACATTACTTAAATCCTGGTCTCCCACACAACAAGAGAGAGAGAGAGAGAGAGAGAGAGAGAGAGAGAGAGAGAGAGGGAGGGAAGGAAGGAAATTTATAGCATTCAACTGTTCAAGCATACCATTCTCCTTCTGACTGTTAACACTTGCATTGTCCTTATTACTGCAAAACAAAGAAGTACATGTATATGAGAATACAATATGAAACCGAACATTTAACTCCAGAGAGTTAAAATTGAAATACGAACAAATCAAGCAAATGGATTGTATTATGAAAGTCAGCCAGACAGCTCTTGGTCATGTCCATTCACTTTCATCCCAGAGATTGACATCAAAAGAAACTGTGATTTTGAACCTAAAACCTAGATCAATCCTCGCGCATCATGAGTCCTTCAAGGCTATGGTTTTAGGAGTAATGCTGTATTTCAGAAATCATTACCATATCACAAAAAAGACACTATTACACGTGACGTGATTCTAGAGACTTTTTCATTTAATCAACAGATCCGAAAGATGGACAAAAGGTAAGATTAGCCACATAGTATTGTAGTTGCACCTCCAAATGTTGAGCTTACAAAAATCATAAAACAAAACAATTACGCGCCACACAAAAAATGGATGTGCATTGAACTAAATCATGGTGCTTTACAGAAAATCTAGAACAACCATATGAAGTCAAAATATTCAAAGTCTTGTGCTTTAAGAAAAAGAGTCATCCACAACCAAAAGCGGTGAAAGTAAAAGGACCGTGCAGTAGTTAAAAGAACTACATCCAATGCATTGGCAAAGATTTTACAATCGGTGACCTTATTGGCTCATACTATAACGCAAGGTAAAGAATTGATAAACCTACCACATCTCAGAATATTTGCAGTACATCTCTTCCAAATCCAGTGAAGAGTCCTTCAGCCCATTTTTCTGCACAAGACAAATTCAGGTCATACTACAGAAACTAGCCATAATGTAAAACTCTGCGAAATCATAAGCCAACATTGTGATACAGAGTCTAGGGAAACAAAACAAAAAAGGCACACTTATCTTAAACCAGTATAGAACTATTTCCCAACTTCATCTTTAGGGATAAGTCACAATCTCCTTACATAATATATATGAAAACTAAACCTAGCAGCCAAGTTAACACTAGAGTTCAACTAAACATTCACCATGGAAATTAAACTTTTATCTGGTGAATTTGAAACAAGAAAAAAAGCAATCTTTCAAGGTGAAATGCGCCAAATGTATGAGAGAAGAAATTACCCACCTCGATTGGAGCTTCAGACAGAAACTTTTTGAGGGTTTTAGAGAACCCATTGCCCTGCAGGAACCTAGCAACAGCGTAAAGAAGAGGACCCTTCTGGTGAGGACTTAAGGTTGGGGCAGAGTTATTGGGGTTGCTCTGCTTCATCTCTAGGTTTAGGTTTGCAAGTAGAAGTTGGCGGGGCTTGAATGCTAGAAGGGAAGGGCTGAGAGTGTCCTGCGTCCTTGTTAGGGACTTGGGCATGCGAGGCTTCTCAGCTTTTTATTTGGAGAATTGGAGGATGAAGCAGCGGCTCCAAGTTTGAGTTGGGGGGTTTAGGAGGAATTAGGGTTTTTGTGGTTGGTGAAATTACTATTCCGACACGAGATTTTATATATATATATATATATATATATATATATATATATTTTAGTTTTTGGCTGCAAGAAAGGAAAAACTACAAAGAAAACCCACGAACACATCCCCGCACAGGTGATTCATGTAGAACGATGGGAACACAATAACGGGGAGGCAGAAGATCTATTCTGGCCGATATCAGTTGGCTTGTTTGCTACAAAATTGGCTTCAAGGAATATGTGCCGAAATCTTGTTATTATATTGGCAAAACGAAATTTCCTTCTTAGTAAAAATAAAAATAAATTAAGTAAGTTATTAAACAATAGCTAAAACAAAATGCTACTGAACTGTGATCTATTGGGTACTAATAATCGAATATCGTGACAATCTTATTGACATCATGATATGAGTGAGGTAGGAAAAAGAAATGTCGTTTATACTCGGAAAAAAATTAAAAAGGACTTATTACTCTTGCCAATTTTAGAAAAATGTCAATCTGTACGTACAAACAAAACGAAAATGTTCGATTATTACCAAAATTTTTTGTTCACTTTGTGTTTTTCAATTTCATAACACGAAATATCTATTAGAATCGAGTTATTTTCTTGGGGATTATTGTTGAGAGAAAAAAAATAGAAAAATTATATTAAAGAACCAATAATTATTCTTTGTGTTACGTGCGGACCAATAATATTAGCCCTCACCTTGGCAATCTTGGGCTTTGTTTGACTGAAGTACTATTTTCAACAACTCACTATTTTTTATCATAGGTAATAGAAAAGAGACAGGACTATTTTAATCGGACAGGAGGTGATGGAGATGGCATAACATACAAACGGGACCCACCCATTTGCTGTTATTGTTCAAGCAATACAGAAAAGTGAGCAGAAGCCTTTACATAGATTGATTATGCAAACACTAACAGGTACGATCATGCTAGTAATAATGCACATGAGAACTCCGAAGTTAAGCTTACTTGGACTAAAGTAGTATTAGGATAGGTCTCGGCCATGTGTTGCACCATTTTTTTGTGTTTTTTATTTATTTAAATTTTCTGATTATTTTTCTTTCCACTCTTTTTGATTTCGGGTACTTGGGCTCAAGTTGGTCATTTGTCCTTATTTGTCTTTTCTTTTGTTCCTTACTCCCCAGTTTGTATTAGCGCAAACTACAAACAAGTGGTAGCTCTAGACCACAATTTGGGATTTCGGGTTGGGATGATAGCATTAGCGTATTTGCCTTCAATTATGAGTTTATGCGCCACATGCAGGTTTGGGTTTGCATTTTCAGTCCTGACCATTGAAAAGCTTTTGGGCCCTTTTAGTGGCTTTGTGGTTTGATTGGCCGATCGTGAGGCTGTCATTGGCCTCTATACATGGTCTTACTCTCTTATTACTTTGCAAAGACATGTGTTTTTGGTAAAGTGTCGCTTTGTCGGTTTAAATCGGTTATAGACATTACCAACTTAAAATCAAATTTTTTGGTTTCAAAATGAGCTACCAATTACTAATCAAATTCTTTATATTTAATCATTTTTACCAAATTAGGTTCCGGAATCCGGTGCTACCAATTTTACAACAAGCATTTTTTTTTAGAGTATAAAATTATAAAACTATAAATTAGAATAATTAATACTAGGTTTTCAATTTTATAAATTTTCGTATATTTTTTTTTTGAATAAAATTCGTATATTTTATGTTCATCTACTTTTTTTTTATCAAAAATATCAACTCATGTGGCCTTTACTTTTTCTCTTCGCTCTCTACGACTTTGCGGCGGAAAAACCCTAAAACATTCTCACCCTGTTCGGCAGCGTGCCATTGGGGCGTCGTCGTCAGACAAGTTCAGTCAATTAACGGAGTCCTATGGTGTCGTCGTGGTAGGGGCGGAGACTATCAGCTCATGGGGTGCGGGATTACAGACTGGATCAGATCGGATTCTTCTGAAACCAAGTTTGGAGATTTGATTGATCGGTGTATAGTGGTTGATAGTTGGCTTGTTGATTTGGTATCACTGGGTTCGACTAGTATAGGTTAGTCAGACATGATTAGCTGGAGGTCATTCAGGCAGGGATGGAGTAGTGCTTGATGGCAAATGAGTTCGACTAGTACTGATGCATTTGTGGTGACACGGCATGCATCCTTATTGGTGCCAGAGGAAACCTTGGTGGAATCGATTGATAGGGCTGTGTTGGTTTTTCACTGAGCTTGTTGAAATGGTGGCGGGGGATGCAGGTATGGTGGCAATGGGAGGTTATCTGATCGGGTCGTGTTGTCAAACCTTCTCTGGCATTGATGATGGGAAGGCGAAGGCTTCTATTCATAGTGGTGATCAGGTCGATCATAGGTCTGCTCATTTGGCCTGAAGATGGTGGCGGGGAGGTGGTGTTACGACAGTGGGTGGAGGGTCAACAAATTGGGTTGGATTGCACTAGATCTACTGCTTTTTAGGCTTGTTGATTGGGTCTTTGCCTCAATTAAGTGGCATCTTGTTTGGTTGGTTTTGTTTATTTATGTTACTTAGTTATGTTTAGTTTAGGGGTCATTATGGGCCAGGCTAGGGCCGGCCCTACCCTAAATTTTAGGGGTTAGGGTCGGGCCGGGCCAGGTCTAGTCAAAGTCAACAAAATTTAAGGCCGGGTAGGGTAGGGTCGGAGGTTAGATATGCTAACCCTTACCCGCCCGAAAGGCCCAAGCCACTAGGGCCGGGTCGGGCCGGCCTTCCGAATAGGGCCAAATAGGGCCGAAATGGGCCTTAATTTGTTTAACAAAAAGAAATATATTATTTTTATTTTTTATCTCAAAATGTGGCTTTATATAGGTAATACAAGACTCATTGTTTTTTGTTGATCATATTTAATATATATATATATATATATTGGAATTAACTTATAAGTTATAACATTTATAAATATTAGTTAAGATGGTTATATTCAATTAACTATCTCTCTAAATCTCCCAAAATTAATTGTTGTTTAACAAAGGAAACAAAAATTAAAGAAAATAAAGCTTAGGAAATCAATTACAAAAAAGAGATAAGTTGTATGTTATAGACTAAAGAGAAACATATTTAAAAAATAGAAATAGAAAATTATTAGGGCTTAAAGGGCCGGGCCGGGCCGTAGGGTAGGGTCGGGCTTCATTTGCATGACCCTTACCCTACCCTATTTGAGAAAGGGTAGGGCCGGGTCGGGCGGGCTAAATGATGAGGCCTAGTTTAGTTTTTGGATATGTTTTCATATCTCAAATAAGTTCATGATCTTTCAAGTTAGGGTTGTTGTCATGGATTCGCGTATGTGTCAAGATTTGCATATTTGGTTTGTTGTCTATAGGACCCAGTTTCTTGCCGATTTAAGGCCATGCATTTTAGTATTAGTCTGTGTTCATGTGATCGAGAGATCTTGGGATGGCTCACCCAATAGTTAGCTATTGTTGCCACCTGCCCCAATTATTGCTGTTTTATTTGGTCAATTTGGCTAAGTCAATTGTTTAATCTCCGCCATGTGTTTGGATTCATTGACAGGTTAGTCTCTCCTCTTTCAAGTGAGGATATCTAGATTTAGTTTGAAGTGTGTCTTTGCGTGCAGTTGTAATCCATCTATGATTTCAGTCAATTTCACAATTTATTGAATGGAATTTTATTTGATCATAAATAAATATATATATATATATATATAAACTCATTTATAGATTGGCGAAATTACATATAATGACCCACCCTTATGGGGCTGACAAAAGAACCATCATCTAAGTAATTCAACTTTTTTTAAAGAAAATGAAGAACTTCCAAAACTATCTACAACACCTACGAGGATCAAAATGGCATAGATGCTGCAACTACTCTTGGCAATATATCTCAATTTGAGAAACTATAAACTTCTCCTCCATAAAAGAAGAAATTCTGACATAATAAGAATAAAAATAAAAAACTAAACAAGTTACCTAGGCCCAATCAACTGGCCCTAAAAATCTCCAGCCCATTAGCCTAAAGAAACCCTAGCCCACTCCAATGAGCATCTACCATCTCTGCCAATGGCTGCAGTCTTAGCGCTGCCAACAAACTTCGTCCCCTTGTCGACAACGCTGGAAAAGCACCCCTGCAGCTGCCGCGCTACACCACCAGTAGCCATAGCGACAAACCCGCGTTGCCGCTGTTGGAAATCAATGCCTTCCGGTCACCACGTTCATCTAAAGCAGCATCGTCGACTCTGTCATCGACTCGTCGGATACTACCACATAACCAACCCCAGACTGGTTTCCAAGTCCTTCTGCCTAAACCCTAATCTGGCAACCTAGAGGCAACGCCGCCACCACTATTGGAAAACATGGCCATTAAATCCGATCCACACCACCGACATAACCCACGCTGTACACTGGGGCGTGTTGAATAGCTACTAAGACCAAAGCTGAGCTCTTTCCAACACAGATCCGACCCAGCCACCAGCCTCCAACCTAAAATCCAGTGCCTACATCTCTATCCCAGCCCAGAGCTGACCTGAAATCCTCCTTTGCACTCTCTGATTCCAATCTCGGCTTGATCCAGGCCCTCCAAACCTCACTGTCGCTGTGAAAATGCCAGGACGCAATGCAGCTGCCGCAAACGAGTATGGCCCAAAAAAGAAATAGGAACCAAGTTCCTACTGAAGCAGACCAACGAAGCCAAAGGAGTCCTCCACTGCCATCAACTTCAGGGTGACCAAAGAGTTCCAAAAACCCAATCTCTCCTCCCAAAAATGCCAAAACGCCGCTAGGAAAACCTAGCAACTCTCTCCTTCTCTCTCTCTCTCTCTCTCTCTCTCGAGAGAGAGAGAGAGAGAGAGAGAGAGAGAGAGTTTTTCATTTCTCGATGTATAATTCCAAAGTGTTCATCTACTTATTTAATTAAGGGTTAATTCCTGTTCACCCAGAAATCACTAGTATTGTGCCCACTTGCACCAACAAGTTTGTATTGTTCACCCAGAAATCACTAGTATCTTAGAGGAAAAGACCTATGAGGGTAGTCTTTTCTAAACTAGTGCCTAATATGTCATATGCTGACTTTTTGGTTTAACTTTTGCTTTTTTCTTAGAAAATCTTGTTCAAACTTTTGAGAAAAACAAAACTAGCCTTCAACATGCCCAAGTTTTTCACCTAACGGCTCCCTGCCTAGCGGTTACTTTAACAGGCGGAATCACTGCTGCTTGTTTTTATCTTAAGCCGAGTCAATTTTTTCTAAAAGAAAAAAGAAAAACTAAAACCAAAAATAGTACAGGAGTAAATGCAGAAACAGATATAACCATTAAAGATCAAACTAAAATTTTAAAACATGATGACAAGGTGGATGAGCAACCTGAAATTATTTATTCAAATATAATTACATACTAAAATTCAGAGCCTCATTCGCAGGTAAACAGCTAAGAAGCTATTTAGCTATCCATAAGAATGATTTACAGATACTTACTTGAAAAGAAAGTACTCCACACTCAGACAGAAAGGAAAGAGCACACTGCTACTATGACTTTCTTGAGAGAAGACTCTTCTGCTCAATTTTCTGATCTAGAACTAATATGAAATTTTTCAGATGGCGGAATTTTTCGATGTCTTACAAACTGAACTTAAAGCTCCTTATATAGGGAGCGGAACTCAAACCAGAATTCAAAACATAAAAATGTATAGCACAACTCAATTATTTCCTGCCACTAGGCCAAAAAACGAAACAGACAACATACATTTTTCGTTGTGGGATATGGACAATGTCCGTTGTGTATCGACGCGTTGTGTGATGAAAAATGGCACAACGGTTCTGCACCGTTGTATGACTTACAAACACACAACATTTTTTTGTTATCAGCGTTGTGCCTTCCCTCGGCAGATGCCAGGCACAGCTGCCGTGCAGCCATGCTGCGCATGGCAGGTGCATGCTTCATACAACAGAACTTGTTTCCAAACTGTTGTTGGAAAGCTTAGTCAGACAACATTTTTTTGAATTTCATTGTCGTTTGATTTCTACTCACACTTCAGTTGTAGAGTATGGTCGTTGTGTGACTTAGTTTTGGACCACGTAGTTCAGTTTTTACAGTTGTGTGATTGTAAATGAGAAGACATAATTTTTGTAAAACCATTGTGTGATATATAAAAATGCGTTCTGTAGATACCCAAATTGTGTGTATTGAGACAACGTTGGATTGCCATTTATTAAAAGCGGTTGTATGATCATTTTCATTTCCTGAATTTTGTGCATTATTAATGCTCATTTTTACCTAATGAACATTGATCAATTGGAAACAAAACTGATTGCAAACATCAAATGATTAATCGAACTCATACTATAAACTTCAAATGTAAAAAGGGAGCATTTCCCAATCATCCAAACCAACATTAAAAAAACAAAAGCATTCTAACCTAAGCATTCTAACCAAAGGAGTCTTCACCATTGATTGTACATTCAACTTTTTGAGGTGTGTGTAGCACTGCCCACACCCAACAAACATGACCGGAGCTCCAAATATGTAAACCATGGAAAACGCAGCTCCAACCTACACAATACATTGATTCAGTTATTCACCATTTCAATTATATATAATCCAAGCAATGAAAGAAGGTATAAACTAATATCCAAAACTATTTACAGTTTACTTACCTCATCGTCTATAGTATCAAACAGTAACTAAGAAAAGTAAATCTTGTTATTTTCTTCAAGGCTATATTTAATCTGCCACCAAACTTTCACTTAAGATAAAATCTGTAATTAAGCCTGAACGTGCTTTCAAATTGACAAGAAAATTAGTAATTATGCCTCAGCTTTTACAAAGCAGTATCAATGATCAGAAACAAGTCTCACCTTGCTGCTCATATACATTATCTAGTTTTTGGCCCATAACTAAATAATAAACTATGTCTTCCAATGGCAGGTACAATATGAATAATAAACCACAATCAAATAACACAATTGAGACATTCAGTAACTGAATAAGTGATTTATCAGCTTGCACACAAGTAAGAAAGAAAGCCATCAACCATTATATTTTCTTTATTGCTGGGAGACAGTAAAGTAAGAACATGACAGTGGCTTAACTCAACATCCTCACAACGCAAGCTCCTAGCATAACTCACCATCTTGGTGGCTTAAAACTCAAGTTTAACCATTCTCTTTATTGCTTTTGCTACTGTTATCAATCATACACATGCATTAGAATAAAATATATGAAAAATACTTCGTTATTTAAATCCTAACAAGTAGAAGAAATTTTCACAGCAACAAACATGAAAGTGGAATATGACAATCAATTAAGAGTTTTTATAGAATCAATTGAACAATTGACCAACTGAAAGATATCTGAAGATGTCACCATATTCGAACCTGACAACATGCAAACCACAGATTTTACTAGCCCAAGTATTACAACCAAAGACCACAATGATCCCTTGGAGTAATCTGGAACAAGTAACAAAGGGAAAACAGCCACACACACAAAATATCTCTACCCAAATTCTATTACAAAAAGTTAGTTAGGCAATAATTCATGGAACTAATGAACCCAGAAACCAAGTTCCACATAAATCTAGGCTAATGACTGCAGATAAATGGATCAAACTAAAATGAGGAACAAACATTTTAGTTGTAGCCAGGGCAAAAATCAATAGACTCAGATAAGAGGGAGGCAGATTGCCATACATACTGTATTATTGAGTAATGGGAAGGAATTGCAGGATATTAAATATGTTGTATGGTAAGCAGTAAAATAGTCAACCTTCAACCCCATATACCCGACAAGTAATAAGAGAAATGACAAATTTGGTTACCTCCCATCCATGCCAACAATGATAACTGTGTTCTTCTGGTGGCCAAAAGCAACAATGTACCGTACACCTTCCTGCAAGCGAAATTTGGCCACTGACCATTTTGAACTAAAATACCTTGGAAGGACAGCTGTAAAATATAAGCCGACAGTGCGGTTGAAAGACCAGACTTGAAATCCAAAACTATTTGAAAAAGGCTTCAAACCATAGAAGAATTCAATAATTTCTTTTAACTCAAATCCTGGCATCTGTTGATTCACTTGATTGTAATACTAAACAATAGAAGTCAACCTTATAATGTTTATTAAGTCTCTAGATCTAGAAAACATATGGGCCCCAAGTTATTATGACAAACTCAAGTGTTTTACTATCACTATAATTGAGAAATCAGAACTTCAAGTGCAAGATACCAAAATATATTACCTTTGATGTAAGACAGAGATGAAATGCCTGATAAATTAGAACCACTAATTTCTGATGTACTGCATGATCCATCATTCCCCAAAGATCCTGAGTCAACCTTTACGCTGAAAACACGGACAGTACCCTTGTCACTTGAGACAGCTAGCCATTGGGCAGTGGAAGAGAAAGCAAGACTGTAAATCTCCGCTTTGTCTGCTCCTCTCCTCACCTACATAAAAACCACACAACATTCATTTGAGGTGCCCATGTTGCGAATTCCCGTTCCCAATTTCGTAACGTTGAAAGTGGAGCCACCACTAGATGTGGATAGACTTTCTCTTCATACAGAGATGCTAAAAAAGCTATACTCTGTATAGTTTTTCCTGCAACCAAATAAATCTCAAGCCGCTGGTAAAATTCAGCTATCAAGAAAGAAAATTATACCATAGGTTAAAGTGATAAATACACTGACCAAGTCCCATCTCGTCTGCAAGTATCACAGGAGTTCGTTTGGACCAGGAGAAGCATAAAAAGTTCAAACCTTCAAGCTGATAGGGATGCAGTGTACCTTTATTTACACCAAAAAGCACTTAGGCATCCGTAGTCAAAACAAATCACTGAGGAAGAGTGAGGCAAGCCAGATTCAAAGTTCATAAAAGACAGAAATGGTACCTCCAGAAAGAAATTCAGGACTGTGTTCAAACTGTTGAAACTCTTTCTGCTTCTTTTTTGATTCGAGAGCATCTTTAAGACTGCTCTTCTGCTTACCAGACAATTTGTGAGATCTAGACTGGATTCTATGGAATTTCTCTATTTCTGGCTGAAATGTAGAGATATCAGCCTCCACTTCCCAATAGCATTCATCGTAAGGAAGTTCTTGCCACTTTACAAGATATTGCTTCTCATCATCGCCCCTGCAGAATCCAATAAGCATTACAAACATTCTAGACTTCCCATACAGCACTAAGGTATTCCCATTAACCTCCCATATTGATTTGAATTTCGAATGAACTGAAGCATACAAACATTTTCATGGGCAAATGATATTGGTATTCAATAGACAAATTAAAGAAGATAGAAACGGAACCTGCAAGCAAGGATCCGGTCAACAGTTGTCCATGTCCATTCGGGTCAAATGGCAACAAATTCCTCCTCTGTGTTATTAATGGAAGACCTTTGATGATTGAAATTGTTAACCTTCTGCTTTAGACGCGGGTATGTCTTGAATGCTTTGAAAAATTCTTTCTCAGGAATCCTGACATAAAATAAATTGGCAGGTAAATGGAAATTCTCAAACTGACTATTGTCACATAAAACTAGCCTACTATCCAAAATGGATACACAATTTGCCAGAGTAGCACGAAAGACAACCAGTTTGCATTTAGGGTTGGTTTTCAGAGTGAGAGGATTTTTTTGTAAGCCAGCCACTATTCTTAAAGATAGTATAAGAGATCCAGCGAACAGATTTAACCCATATACATAGAGATAAGCTGAAACCATTAACAAGTTACCATGTGCAATGTAGATATGATAGTCCCTTCCACTTCACAAGATATTGTTTAACAAAAATCTACCTTGAACCCATCTTTGTGGCATCACTATCATCCGTCACAGTAGGTCGCCTATCACAATCAAGAATCTTACAGTATGCACCGAAGATAAAACTCAGAAAGCAAGACTCATGTTTATGTTAGTGAGATTCTCAGAAGAGTAAAACTCAGAGTAATACAGTCTTGCAATTACAGTCTTGCTTTCTGAGTTCAAATGTAACTTCATATTGCTTTCTGAGCAAAACTTTTAGTATGCATCTCAGATAACAATTCAAATGTAAACTAAACCAAGTTAGATTTCACATATTCCACTTGATCATCTCAGCAACATGAACAATATCATTCTACCTCAATAATTCAAAGGGCAAAGTCATCTTTTTTACCTCTCTTTAATGAATCTCAAACAGCAACAAGAAAAGGACCAACAAGAGAGGCATCAAATAAACCATACCTGCACACCTTGTACTTGCATCTGCTGAATAAGCTCAATCAGTAAAGACCCCTGAAATGCAAAACAAAACCTTGAGACCCCCTCAAATTTCAAATCTTAGTGAGAAATATCCAAATCAATTTGAAACCCAAATTCGCAATTTGAAAATCCATTAATTCAACACAGAGACAAAATCCCTAGATTCTAGATCCCCAAATTCCCAAAACCCAATTTTCTCACACTGAATCCACAAATAACACTCCAATTGAGGAAGTATTTAAGAAAATTAAGAAAAATCAAAACTCACCACAGCAGCCAGGTATTGAAGGACGGCAGAGAGATACACCGGAGCTCTGACGCCGACACGCTCCGCATACTTGCCGGACTTAAGATTTCAGACGTGGGGCTGAGATCCACCATCTTGGAAACTGAAAAGTTCTAGCAAGATTCAAGCCCTTGCAATACTCATAAAACTCAGCAAGATGCCCAGCCTTGCAATACCATGAGGAAATGAAATTGATGTGCGTGAACCTAGGAAGGAGCTAGAGCAGCCGAAGTAGGATTTCCATGAACTTCGTCTTATTTGTCGGTGTATATCCTCTAATTGTGGAGATGAGAGTTAGGTCAATGAAATTTGGGTTTCAGATTGAGGGTTCGACCAATAGAGATTTGGTTGATTTTGGGGAATCTGAGATTGGGGGTTTCCCTATTTGGGATTTCAGAATGAAAGAGAGAGGAAGACTATGATTTCTGGGTAAAGAAGAGAGTTTTCATCCAAGAGTGAGAGAAGACTCAGAGTGAGACAGGGAGAGGAGCGATCTGGAGAGAGAGAGAGAGTAGAACGTGAGAGTTCAATGACCCCTGCTTTCTTTTCTTTTCTATTTTTTTTTACAAGTGATGGAATGAAGGCACAGCCTTCTAAATGTTCCCGCTTATGTGAAATGACTGAAATCAAAGTTTCAGTTTTGGCGCTAGGGTAGGCATTACTCATTCATACAACACAAATAAGTCATTTAGTTGTGGGATCATCAATCACCACCAGATATATTTGATATTTCAATCAAAATTTGTAGGTTTTGGGGGGAATGAGTGCTATTTTGGGAATATAAGCGCGCACATCCAAACTTTTCCCTCTTGATCATACAACACAGAGTAAAAAACTGTTGTATGATATTTTGCATGCAACTCTCATACAACAGATATAACTATTCTGTTGTACTATGTGGTACCAATTTTGAGCCAAATTTGAGTCAATTTAGGAGGCAAATCTGCCGCTATTTGTTTTTTCATTCACACAACAAATTATTCTTGTAAGTGTTGTGTAAAGACTTTCTAGTTAAAAACTTCAGAATTTTAACAACCTTATACAACGCAAGTTTTTTAAACATGTTGTATGATTCACTTTCCCTCATCACACAACAATTTTTTTTTTTTTGTTGTGCAAAAAGTGTTGTATGTTGAGGTTATTGGCCTAGTGTGCTCTCGTGAGTGCTCCTGATGATGGAGGTCGTTTGGCGAAAAGCAGATTCTTTAGGTGAAATGTTTTTCACCTTGTTCTTTTCTGAAAAGCAAAAGCAGCTTTAGGAAAAACCAAAGTTGATTTCGGTGCTTTTTACACCTTCTGCTTCACATGTTTTCGTCTGTTTCCGAATTGTGGCTTAGGACAAGAGAGTTGTCACCCATCCTGGCCTTCACTTCATTATCTTCTACGTCTATATCTGCATACATCTTGTAGTGGTTGTCATTTTTAAGCTTCTGGATCCACTGCAAGCATGCCAACGTAGAATCGATTTCCTTTCTTTTGAGAGATAGGAAAAGGTCACTGCTTACCACTTTAGGGTGATCATAGGTAGTGATAATGATTTTCTCTCCTGCTGCCAGGAATGTGTTTTCTTTATCTTCCTCGATGATCTTCTGGATATAGTCGAGGGACATGGCCTTCATCCAAGGAATGCTAGAGTTTGGCTGGCCATTGTATCCCACACACGCAGGCTGAAGATATCTTCCTTGAATAATCCTCATATAATGATATGGAGAAATATATTCAACTTCACCATTTCTATTCTGGAGGAGTTTATCTGAATTTCAACCTGAGGATACAGTCATTCTTTCTGACATTCTTGACTGTATTGACTATGATTGGGGGTAATCCTTTGAGATCATCATTAGTTTTAGTCCAGAGATTATGGACAAAACCATTTTCAACAAGCCAAAGCTTGTGTTCTTGAGGATGTTCACTTTGAACATTGACCACATACCTTCCAACATAAGGTCCAGGGACTACGAAGAGAGTTGGAGGGAAGGAGTCGGAATTCTGACTTCCTATGAGAGTATGAAAGTCGAACCAGTCTGGTTCAGTTAGTGCTAAAACAAGAACTCTAGCACTCTCAGGATCTTCAAGATACTAGATTTTTTCATTCTGGACAGCACTCTGCTGTGTACTTTCATGAACTTCCTTGAATTGTGGTCTAGCATTTTCATGGAGTTCTTCAGCTAATGCAAAGAGAGCTAGGAACATTATTCCACTGTTTCTTTCCTGAAAGGCGAATAAGAGGTTATCTAAAATTGCCTTCTGGTGGTATGCTAGCCTCCTGCCAGTTCTGAACACAAGATCAGCAAAGGTTTTCAATTCATAATAAAAAAAACATTTATAACTCCAGTTGGAGTTGATTTGCTTTTTGGCAAAGCAACAGCCTTCAACGGTCTTGATGAGCCTTTACCGTCTGCCGTTTGAGACGGGCTAGCCAATCCTTTAACCTGGGATTGATCAGTTGTAGCTCGTCATTTTGGACTTAGCAGAAACCTTTTGAGGATTTTTTCTTTAGGATCCTCAGCAGTTTCATGTTCTTTCCCAGTTCTCCTATTTCTGGGATTGCGACCTTCGTCGTCATCTCTTCGGCTGAACATTTTCATTTCTCTAGTTAATGCGTCTGGAAGATAGTTCTTGTTTCCTGCAACTAATTCAACATTATAATCATATTGGTTAAGAAATAATTGCCAATTTGCTAATCTTCCTCTATCAGCAGCTTTATCAAGTTTAAAATTTTTAAAATTCTTTACTCTGGCACAATCGGTGCATACAGTAAAGGGTTTTCCAAAAAAAGCTAGAGAATTTAAAATTGTTTTCTTGACAGCCAAAATTTCTTTTTCTCCTGTAGGATAATTTTGTTCTGCAGGGCTAAACTTGCCACTACAAAATTTGCAAATCTTTTCAATGTTAGTTTCAGGCGTTTTTGCCAGAACAACACCGGACCAGTAATTATCACTATCATCTGTTTGGAGAATGATTTCATCATTTTCCTCTGGTTGTTGTAGAGGAGGGAGATTTTTGCAGAGAGCTTTTATCTGCTTCACAATTTTCTCATCATCTTCTGTGAAGTTCCATTTTTTCTTGGAACTTGTTTTAGGAGATAACATTGCTGTTAGTCCTGAGATTTTGGGAATGAAATCTCTCCCATAATTAATGACTCCTAAGAATCTTTCTAGACTCTTAGCATCAGGAATTCTATCTGGGAATTTCCAGATTTTCTCAAGGATGTGAGGTTGGAGTTTTATCACTCCATTCTTGATGTTTATTCCAAGGAAATCCACTTCATCTAGGATAAAGAAGATTTTCTTTTCTCCTAAGATGATTCAATGCTGAACTATCAGCTTTACAATCTTGTGGAGGTGTTTCAAGTGTTCTTCTCTGTTTTTGGAGAAGACAAGGATGTCATCAATATAGACGACGCAGAATTCAGCCACATGTTTGAAGATGTCATCCATCTTTCTTTGGAAGATTGACGGGGCTTGTTTTAGGCCAAAGGGCATTACTAACCATTCGTAATGTCCTTGTGGTGTTCCGAATGCAGTGAGAGGAACACTATTTGGATGCATCTTGACTTGCCAAAATCCCGACTTTGCATCGAATTTTGAAAAGACTTTAGCTCCTCTGAGCTGGTTGATTAGTACTCGTACTTGAGCAATTTGATAACCGTCTTTCACGGTCTTCTTATTGACATCTCTGTAGTCAATTACCATTCTAGCTTTTCCTCTAATGTTTTCTGCATGATTTCTCACGTAGAATCCTGGAGCATGATGAGGGCTAGTGGATGATTGAATTAATCTCTCGTTCAGGAGATCTTAAATATCTTTTCTGAATTCTTTCTGATCTTCCTCTTTGTACTGAGGAATTGCTTTGACATGACAGATGGCATTCATATCATGTAATCTCAATTCACATACCACTGGGTCTTTTTCCCAAAATTTCTAAGGGTCGACATCTATATTCTGTTCGAGCAATTTCTTGATTTTATCGAGAGTAGGAATTTTCTGAGACTCAAGCTTATTTTGGAAGTGCTTGAGGTTGTGCTCATGGATGAAGCTAGTTTCTTCATATTCACTATTTTCTTCTTCAGAAGAAGAAGATTCTTCTATAAGCAATTCTTTTTGTTGCTTAATTTGGAGTATAGGCTCAAATTTGGGTTTGTAGGTCTGAGGATCACCACTATTCTGTTGCGATCTCTGAGACTGAGTAGTAAAGTGTGGACCTACTACACTTTTTGCTTGAGTAAGCCGGTCTGCCCAAAATACTCTATCTCCTTTTCTGAAGCCGATGGCTTCTTCATCTTGAATAAATCTCTGTTGGAGAATGAAATCATTTCCCAACAAGAAATCGGATCCTTGGCCTTCAGATTGCCAAAGAGTATGGATGATAAATGTTCCTCCACCAATGGTGATGTGAACATTTCTAGCTACTTTGTTCATAGTTAAGTGGCTTCCATCAAACTGGACACCAGTAGCTATTCTTTTCTTATATTCTTTCCAGAGTTCTTCTGGAATTGCAAATCTCTTTGCAACTGTAAATCCCGATTCATTATCTACAAAGGCATGTAGATGATGTTTCTTGTGATCAGGGAATTTTAATCTAATCTCTATATAGTTGTTGTACCTACTAGTAGAGACGACCTTTGATTGTTGTAGCTCTTCTTGAGCTAATTCTTGTGGTATGAATGGTTTGCATTCTTCTGGAACAATTTCTGGTGGTTCAACCAGTTCTATAGTTTCATCGATTTTTTCTTCCTTTTTTGTCGAGGAAGAAGGTTCCATAATTTCTTGGAATTGAGTTTCTATTTCTTTCTCTTTTTGCTCAGAGAAATATTCTTCATATTCTTGTTCCACCAATTGGCTGATAAGGCCATTCTTGGTTTTCCTTCTTGGTTCAGCTATGAAGCATTCTTTGTGATAAGTCTTTTTTGACTCTTCACAAAACATAGGAAGTCCATTCTTTTCATGACATAGGCAGTAGTCACAAATGAATGTACCAGGGTTTACCTGATAAGAAGACGTTATTGTTTCCATCTTGCTTTCTTCCCAGTTTTTGACGTGTAGAACATTCATCTGTCTAGATTCTAAGTATTCTACTTCAGAATTTGTTTCAGAGTCAGATGATTCTTCTTCTTCAGACCAAGCAGAGTAAACTAACCTGTCATCTTCTTCATCGTCCGAATAGGATATTTCATAGCCTTTCATATTCGTTGTTTCTATTATGGGCTCATATTCCTCAAATAGATATTTCGTAGATCTTTTACCCTTTTCTGGGCATTCATTGGCATAGTGCCCTCCAGCTTTACATAACTAGCATCTGCAAGCTTTCTTGCCTGGTTGTCTATTCTGATGGTTGGTTTGGTGATTCTTCTTCTTCTTGAAGAATTTTTTTTTTGGATCTTCATCCTGCTGTTTCTTGAAATTGGAACTTTTCTTAAATTTCCAATCTCTTTTTGTTTTATTACTCTTTTGAATCTTTTTGAGTAATATTTTTCTTTTCTCTTTCGGTGGAATTTGGATTCATGACATCCCCAGTTGGTTGGCATATCCAGTATTCCATAACAGAAGTTTTCAACTCCTTTGAGTTGTTTCTTAGCCATCTTGGCTCTAAGATTTGCTTTGCATTGCTCTTTTAGTAATTTCCTGATTCTGTCGGCAATTCCTCCAACTGAAAATCTTTCAATTGGCTTTTCAGCTATGCTTTCTCTTACAGCTGTTCTCCATGGTTCAGGGAGTTTTCTGTGTAATTAGTTAACTAGATCAGTATTCTCTAGTTCACCTATTGTACAGTAATATTCTTGAAATTCATTCAAGTATTCTTCAAAATATCTCATGTCACAGATTTTGAGAGCATAGATATTTGATTTGGCCGTTTCTTTAGCATTCTCACTCAGATTTGAGAGATCTCCACAGAATTGATCGTACAGGGGTACTGCAAAATCATACGGAGATTTTGAATTTTTTATCTCTTCTAGCTAGTCTCTTCCTCTGGCAGTCTCTTTGAAAGACAGATAGTACTTTTTAGCTACTCCGATGAGAGTAGTTTCATAGTACACCTGAAGATCTGGTGCTTCAAATTTTCCAAGAGTGAGAGCAGAAGCCATCATGAGGCTATCTACCCATTGATCAAGAGTTTTTCTCTTGTCTAGAGCTTTGTCTAGATTTAGCCAAATACCATAATTGGTAATTGGTATTCTGGGTATATTATCCTCTGGGACAAATCTTTGAGAATTTCTTTCTTCTTTTCTACCCGTAGGGGCTTTCTGCACTGGGAGTTTTAGTTTTCCCTTTTCTCTAATGATGAATGTTTTGGAATTGGAGCTTTCTCCGTCTTCCATTTCAATATCTTGATAAGGAATGATTTTTCTCTCCTTTCCTGGTTTGAAAATTTTCATTTCTTCGATTAGTTGTTCTAATCGTTCAGCATTTTCGCAAGATTCTGCTTCATCATAGAGATCATAGAGCTTTTTTGCTCTAAGCATGTTTACTAGTCTATTTAGATCAGCTTCTAATTCTTCTTCAGTGATAGGCTCTGTTGGTTCTTTAACAGAGAATTTGGTACCACTAACACTAGCTTCTCTAGTGCTGTAGCTTCTTCTAAGAAAATTTTTGTTTATCCTGATATTTTTAGGACATACGTCACTTTTTCTGTGATCGTCGAATTTTAGACTGATATCTCCAGTCTTTCTGCTTTCATAAATTGCCGCTTTGGCATTTTCTGCTGGTTTTTTCGGACCAGATAATTTCCATTCAATAGGAAAAGTTACTTCATTCCAAGTAACCTTGTGAATCTGTTGTGAATGATTCTTCTGGCTGGTGAGGAATCCAGTAGTAAGACCTGGGATATTTGATATCCTTGTCTTGGGTTCTACTGTGGTACTCATAAGTTTATAGTATATCATGTATACTATTGCAAGTTCTTGCATATCCTTTTTCATATATATGCCATCTGTTTTGACTCTCAGTCTGAGACAGTGGGCTGCATCTTTCAAGCTTGTTGAGAAATTTGGGAAATAATTGAAATATGCCACTTGATTGCATAAAGATGCTTCAAGTGTTTCCAACAGACTAGCTTGAAAATCTGTTAGTCTATTGTCTTGTATGACACATAGAACTGAACAGTTTATGCTTTCTCGGGCAAGTAATTTTATGCCTACTTGGACTGCTCCAATGTGCATAAATTGGTAATTTTTTGTTCTTGTTCGGGCAACTTCATCAGGAGTGATCATCAAGAGATCTGTTTCTCCTGTTGTAGAGGGGGTTGTAAATTCCAATAATTTGAAATGATGACTATCCATCAGTTCAAACTTTTCCCTTTTGTAGATTTGTTTGAAATCTAACTTTGGAATTGCGGAGTTTTTTTACCTCCTGTTCAATTTCGTTGTATTCGAATTCTTCAGCATTTAGGAGTTGTACTCCTTTCTTTTTCCCAAAGATGCTCATCATCTTGACATCTCTTGCTACAAAGTGTTTTGGTTTTTCATACCTTATACTAGTCAGACTAGTAGAAGGTTCTAGAAAAATCGTACTTGGCGTGGGATTCTTCTCAGGTTTTTATAATGGTTTGAATCCATTAGCTTTCTTTGCTTTTACTGGAGGCTTTTTCTTAGCCTTCAGTATATCTTTCATAAAATCCAGCGTTTTTTGCTGTTCAGTGATTTTTTTGCCAACACTTGTTAGCTGTTCTTCTTCCCTTTTAGGAAGTTCTTTGATATAATCTATTTTTTGCTCCAATTTTTCTAATTGGGCAATTATATCTGGTACTTTATTTAGATGATCTTGATATCTAGATACTTCTTGTATCAGATTCTGATATTTCTCATCTGAATATTTTAGTAGAGAATTCAACTTCTCTAATATCAATTTAGACATTGTCCCCATTGGGGATTCCCTTTTTAAGTTCTTTACAAGCTTTGATACCAGTGATTTGCGAATCTAACCAATGTTCAAATAGTCAAGAGGTTTTTGATCCTCTCGGAGAATATATTCAAGATCTCCGATTGATTTCTCAATTTTGTAAATTCGCTTCTGGACTATAAAGATAATATCCCAATAATCAGGAGTTTCTCTTCTAAGCCTTGACCTGTAATCTTTTAACTTTCTCAACTTTTCTTTTTCTTCAGCTAACTCTTTGCTTGTATTTTTGCAAATAGTAATTAATTCTAATCTGTCGATTATCGAAATTATGAATAGTAAAAGTAACTGTTTTCCGTCGAATAGAGGATGAATTATAACTGCAATTATAGTCTAAACAAATAAATTCAAGATGGGCCCACCACGCTTTATCAAAATAGATTATTAAGATAAAAGAAAAGGAAGATGGAGAGGGGTATTAGTGGGATGAATAGTGAGTGGTTTTGAAAAGTATGGAAAAAAGGTGGAAAGTTTTGTGTGAGTGGGAATAAAAATAAGTTTGTGGGGTGTATGGGAAGTATATTTGTGGATTTGGGGTGTATGAGAATTTCCCCTTTAATTATAGCTTTTTTTTTTGTACATAGGACATTGAGTTTTTGCCATTTTCAAATAAAACTAGTTATTTAATGATCTTTTACCAGATCAATTGATAAGTAATAGTTTTGATATTATTATGAAAATATTTATGTTTATATTTCTTGATATACATGTAGATGTATTGAAACCTAAAATCTACATAGGTAACCAATAAATTCGATATTTACTAAAACCAAATTGTTTAAGGACACCTAGTTTATGTGTATGGCTCAAACTCTAGTTACTTGTCTGAGTTGTAATAGGGTTAGTCTTATAGATATTCTCGGAGATATCTTCATAGATATCCAATCATGGTACGATTATGTTTTCTTGTAAGACTCTGATTTTATGCTTGTAATCTTTTATATAAAGGGGACCCTATTATCAATGAAAAACACAGCTTATTCTCTCCTAATTCAATTTTTCTAAAACACGTTATCAGCACGAAACCCTAACCTTGAAACCCTAAAATCGTAACCTTCAAATCCTAGCTTCCACCGTCGCACACCTTGAAGCCCTCGATCCCAGGAGTCTAAAATCGGTGACAGAACCACTGGACTGGTCGGAAAATAACCGAACAGGCCACCAGAATTACCGAACCGGCCGGATTAGCCTCACTTCAGATTGGTTAGCCTAGCTCCGTCCCCTCACCTGCAAGGCCCCTGAGACAGTGTTAGCCTCACCGAGAGCCTCGCCTGCAAGCCTCGATTAGCCTCGCTTTGCTCCTGACAAGCCTCCTGCCGACACCTGCGCGTGCCCTTGCGCAGGCTTTAGCCTCGCTCAGCCTCCCTTGCAAGCCTCGCTGGCCTCGCCTCGCTTCGATAGTTGTTAGCCTCACTCTGCCCTAGCCTCACACGTCCTCGCCGATAGCCCACGCACTTGTTAGCCTCGCCAGCGCTGCAAGCCTTGCACGCTTCGCACAACAGCCCTCCACGCCTCTGCTTGCCAGCCACGCCCAGTCACTGCATAGCCAAGTTCCGACTAGCACCAGCCATAATCGGTCACCAACGACCTCCGAAAACTTTTTCCGGCCAGATTCCAGTGACTTTTCCTGTGACACAATTTCGATGTATTTTTTACTAAAAGTTCCCGTTTTTGAGTTTTTTCAATTTCTCTTCTTTTTCTCAGGGACTTGCAACCTCCTTTCTTCTACCCCCCCATTTCTTCCTTCATGGGGAGACCTAAGCCGAACTGTGGGGGCTCGTGCTATCTCCAAGCTTGGAGCTTGTTGAGATCTCCAAACTTAGAGTTTGTAGAGAATTTATGATCGACCACTTACATCATTGTTTCGATCTAATCCAATACCTCTTGGAATCGAATTTCATGGGAGCGATTACGCTCAAAATTTCCTAATTTCTTGGGAGGAATTACGCTAAGAAATTCTTAATTTCTTGAGAGCGACTATGCTCAGAAATTTCTGTTGTTTCCGTGATAGCTTTTTCCGCTCCGAAACTAACATTTTTTCTAGTTCTCTTTCAGGATGAATAACCTGAACAAACTGGACTTTGCTCCATTGGGAACAACTGGCTCTGGATATCACAAGTGGGTTCGTGATGTCCGCCAACATCTCAAGGTCCAAGAAATATTGGATACGATTCTTGAGCCTAGCCAGGACGTGCTAACTGTTGAGCAAGCTCAAGCTTTAGAAGCAAATAGAGCAGCCTTGGAGGCAAATAAGGTGAAAACCATCATCTTAATGACTCGTCATATAGATGATTCGCTCCAGTACTAGTAAATGAATGAAGAAGACCCTAGAAGGTTGTGGGTCTCACTTGAAGAACGCTTTGGCAAAGTCCTTGACTCCATGCTTCCTGACTCAGAAGTGAGATGACATAATCTCCTCTTTTGTGATTTCAAGACAGTTCTTAACTACAACTCAGAAGCACTTCGCATTAAATCCTTAATGGAACTCTGTGGAAAAGAGATCATAGATGCGATGTTAATTGAGAGGACTCTCTCTACCTTCCCCGTCTCTGCTTTGATAGTTGCTAATAACTATCGAATCGATGTTACTGCAGGACGGATCACAATGTTTCTTGAGCTCATTGGAGCCATGAATGTTGCTGAAAAGCATGACAATATCCTTGTGAAGAACTATAATTCGAGACCCATGAGAATAGAGTCTATTCCGGAATCCAATTATAGTTGTGCTCCAAAGGGAGGGCGCCAAGAGCAAAACCCTAATTCTAGGGATACTTCTAGATGTTCTGGTCCATATAATCGCTCTACTTGGGAAGGTAACTGCCAAAATAGGCAGACACGGAACAGAAGAGGTCAACGTGGAAAGAAAGAGGGAGGCACGCCTCTGGCCACCAACACTAAGAGTCATCCTAATGACACTTTCAAAGCTCCTCAATCAAAGGAGTCTAAGCGCAGAGATGTTTGTTCTCGATGTGGAACATACGGTCATTGGGCACACATTTGTAGAGCTCGTGAGAGTATTGCCACCGACTACAAAGCTTATTGTGAAGCAAGAGAAGCTCATTATGTGGAACAAGAAGATCAAGAAGGTGATCAAGAGTTAAGGGTTGAAGACTTCAAATCTGGCTGGGATCAATAGATCGCCGATTTTGTTTATGTCTTTATTTTTTTAAGAGATGTAATATGGCAATTACCATATATTTTGTACTAAATGCCATTGGTTTAGTTTCTCTTCAAGTAGGCTCATCCAAAATGAGTATGATGTCTAGGAAGGTTTTGAGATAAGTGGTACTTAAGCGAGCTTTGCTCCACCGACATCTCTCTACTTACCTGGTCATATTAATTTTGGAGTTACCGAAAGAAGTTAAACGACTACCTTTGTTTTGCATTAGCTAATTTCGGATTAGATTTTCTTTTGGTCAAAGAAACAATGATATCGTTGGCTTATGAATAAAATTTTGAGTTCTTTTCATTATGACTCCATTTGCTATTATGAGCATATTACTTTGTGACTACGATGGCTGGGCCATCAGGATTAGTTCAAGGACATGGAATGGCCCAAATTCCGCTTGCCAAATGGTACCTTGATTACAGTCACAAAATCTCTCTACGCTCTTAGGGTGAATCGAACCTTATTGAGCCATTCGAGCCAACGGATTCCATGCGAAAACACATGTAGAGAACGGAAAAGAGTTCATTTGCACTACCTCTAATGATTGCGAACAAAGGCTCATCTTAGAGAAATTTATGTGTCTCTCTAGTGGATTTTATGTCACCACTATTCGAGCTATTAAATCTAATAGAGTTATGAGAGAAGATCTCTTGGATTTAGACACATATTGGTTTTGTCACAACAGGATAGGTCATTCTAATCATGATATGATGATCCATCTACTAAAGACTTCACACGGACATCCATTCTTTCAAGCAAAATGAAGCAAGAATCAAAGGTTGATTTCTAGACTGAGTGTGACCATCGCCGCTGCCTCTAATGTTCGCCGTCGTCCACCACCGGCCTAGGGCTGGTAACGTTCCTATCCATGATGCCATGGATGGCGTCCATCATGGTGATGACGCCATTGGTGATGTTGTAGCAACCAACTTTACTTCCAATAGCGTTTCAGATGCTCAAGCCCAACTAAAATCCTCATTGGTTGCTTCTAAGGCCTCTCGCTCGTTCTACAAAGCCTGTTCCTTATGAAAATTAGGACTGAGACCGTCCTATGCAAAGGATATGAAAATACTCATTCTGTTCTTACATAGAATCCATGGGGATTCTATGGACCGATTCAACCAACTTGTGGGTGTTTAAATATTTCATGATGTTGATTGACACGCAAACACGCTTGTCATGTGTTATGCCATTATCCACTTATCTTGCTGCTTATACTACACTCCTATCACATATCATATGGCAATGGACCCGCTCCCCGGATCATCTCATTCAGTCAATTGGACTTGACAATGCTAGAGAGTTTACATCGAAGATTTTCGATGGTTATTGCATATCACTGGGACTGATGTTGGACATCATATTCCCTTGTTCACACCCAAATGGTCTCGCGAAAATGACTACTATGGTAGTCTAGACATTGGTAATGCACACTAATCTCCCTATATCCACTTGTGGTGATGCAATATCGCATGCAACTATACTAATTCATCTATGACCCACCTCCATTCAATCTATATCTGCGTTACAACTAGTGACTGGGTACAAGTATCTCGTACTTACGCATATTTGAGTGTGTCATTTATTTGCCTATTGCACCGCCACAACGTACTAAGATGGGTCCTCACAGACGAATGGGCAAATGCGTTGGATATGAGACTCCAACAATCGTCTGCCACTTAATACCCTTGTTAGGCGATCTCTTTACCGCTAGATTTGCGGATTGTCACTTTGATGTGACAATCTTCACATCGTTAGGTGGAGATAAGAACACGGATGTTCAACAGGAACGACAAGAATTGACATGGTCTGTCCCCACTATGTATCATCTCGATCCATGCTAAAGTGACGAGATCACAAATATCTGCTGCAAACGTGCCTACAAGGATGGACGTCCCTATGTGAGGACGTAGTGCCAGCCTACATAAAGGTAGGCATGGCACCAACGTCATAGAAAATGGCACTCTGGTGTCACAGGCCATAGCCCCAACTAGGATGCGTGGAAGGCCCTTGAGTTCGAAGGATACTTTGGCATAACTCGATCATTTGATCATCGACACTCAAAATCTGTCTCATGAAAATATTTCGGGTTAAGGTATCATTGGGGGACGCCTCAACGTCAAAACCTACTCTTGAGAATATAGAGCTCTCTAAAAATACACTAGTGTACATGAGACGTGGGATAAAAACTACATCATGATTGATGATGTATTTGCACATCAGTTTGTTGAGTCTAATGATATCGAATCACGCTCCATTGATGAATGATGCCAACGTAGAGAAATTTGACCTTAGTAGAAAGATGCGATCCAGATTAAGTTGGATTCTCTAACGAAGAGGAAGGTTTTTCGAGCCAGTGATGTCGACACCTCTTAACATAAAACCCATTGACTAATGGGTCTTCGTTAGAAAGCGTGATGAGAAAAAGATATGGTAATCTTGCCTTATGGCGCAAGGCTTCTCACAAAACGCCTTGGAATCGACTATGAGGAGACATATTCTCCCGTAGTGGATGTCATTGCACTCCAACACCCTATCAGTTTGGTAGTTTCCGAATAACTGAACATGCAGCTTACGAATGTGGTCACTGCGTATCTTTATGGGGATCTAGATATGGAATATACATGAAGGTTCTTGATGAACTTTATTCACCCAAGTCAAGTGGCTCTAGACCATGGAGCACGTTTGCAATGAGGTTGAAACGCTGACAAAGTGACTACTTGATTAGGAAGAGATATGTAAATGCCCACGTGTTTCTATGACAAGTTCTGGATTCTATCGCGGTTCATGTTGATGACATGATCTTCATTGGAAGCCCTTGAAGAGTTAAGGAAAACCGCTGAACACTTAAAATCCGAGTTTGAGATGAAGGATCTTGGGAAAACACAATTATGTCTCGATTTGGAACTTGAGTATCGTGTTGATGGATGCTTAGGCATTTTGACAAGGTCAAGCCTTCAAGCACGCCCATGATCATCTGTAGTCTTGATCCTAAAAATGATCCTCTTCGTTCGAATGATGATGATGAAGATGTGCTAGAGGCAAAAGTGCGCTACTTGAGTACAATAGGCACATTATTGTACTTAGCTCAATGCACAAGATTGGACATCTCATTTGCAGTGAACTTGTTAGCTAGATATAGCTCTGCGCCAACGCGAGGCCATTGGACTGATGATAAGGGCTTGTTCTATCCTTACAAAGAGATGATGGATTCGGACCCATCACATACCTAGAATGCCACCAAAACTGGTCTGCGTCCTCTATTCTCATCCCAAAAAAACATTAGTGTTTTGGAAGGTTTTGATGATGCTGGGTATCTCTCTGACCCACACAAAGGTCGTTCCCAAACTGGTTATGTGTTCACCATGGGTAAAACTGCGATATCTTGGAGATCTACAAAATAGACCCTAGTCGCTATACCTTTGAACCATGCAAAGATTATTGCTCTTCACGAAGTGGTTCGTGAATGTATGTGGATACTACAAGATGAGCCTACGAGCATTTATGAGGATAATGCTGCTTGCATTGAACAAATGAAGCAATGCTACATCAAAGGCGACAACACCAAGCGTAATCAGCAACAACAGACTCTCCTCAAGATCAAAGTGAACTAGGTTCGTTTTGAGGACAATGTGACAGACTTGTTCACTAAGTCATTGTCAAATTCCACTTTTGAGAAACATGTTGGTAGCATGGTTTACAGAAGTGACCCAAACTCCTATGGCCGTAGTCATCAGGAGGAGATGCAGACATCAAAGGGAGATGTCTACATGTATGGTCTTGAAACGTGAAGGGTGTGTTGTACTCTTTTTCTCCTTCAACCGGATTATTTTTGTCTCACTGGGTTTTTTTAACTCTGCAAGGTTTTTGACGAGGAAACGAGAGGAGCACCACGTTTGGCAACACAAGGGGGAGTGTTTAAAGGCATCTAGTTTGTGTGTCTAACCCAAACTCGAGTTACTTGTCTGAGTTGTAATAGAGTTAGTCTTACTGATATTGTCGGAGATATCTTCATAGATATCCAATCATTATACGATTATATTTCCTTATAAGACTCTGATTCTATGCTTGTACTTCTCTATATAAAGAGACTCCTATTAAAAACGCAACTTATTCTCTATCAATTCAATTTTACTAAAACACAAATCAAGTTTTTTCGATAATTTTTGTTTAATTTTAAAAATTAATTTATCAAACTTGAAACATCAATTAATAATTTAATATTGGGAGCTGAAATTTGCACACCATGTTTTACATTCTACACACCCTTTGCCCTTTTTTAATATTTCTTATCAATTCATGACATTTCTCTTCCAAAACTACCCCCCTCTCTCTCTCTCTCTCTCTCTCTCTCGCTCTTCTCTCTCCATCCATAGAAGTGACAGAACCCCATTTGTGCAAGAGAATGGCGCAATCTATGGCCTGGATGCATTACACAATTATCCAAATCTAGTACCCGTTTCCTGATCCACACTTGTGGTGCTTCTTCTTCTTCTTCTTCTTCTTAGCTCAACTCCAGAAAATGGCTCAGAGCGAGTTGGCCTCCGCCACTGAGTCCCCAATATCATTGCTGCCCACTCCACATTTTACTCCAAACTTCTCAATGCTACTCTCCCTAACCAATTTCGCACCATTTCTCAGATCATCATCACCCTCCTCATCTTCTTCTTCCACCAAGAAGCCTAGTTTTGTTCTTCCCGATATTCAATCTTCCATTGCTTCCGCAACCCACAACTACCTCGAATTGCTCCACTCACTGGCTTCGCAAAACCCTTTTCTCAACAAACTAGTCTCTGAATTGATTGAACTATTCACCGAAAATGTATCCAAATCTTCAACACGTCGTAGGCCTCCGAAATCAGCTGCATATCGCCATAGTACTCGATTCCGTTGTGGACATCTTGACGAAGTTACCCGACCCGCCTTCGCCACGCACGGCCCGTTCTCCACCTGGGCGGGGACCTTGTGAAGAATATCCTGAACGTTGGAGTACGCCTGGTGGGACCCGCCGGGCATGAGACTTGGACTGATCGGCAACAATGAACTGAGCAAAAGACCCGAGGGCGGCGACGAAGCAAACAGCATCGCCGACTTTAAACTTGGAGATGTCGGGGCCGACGGCATCGACGACGCTGGAGTAATTGGAGGAGGGGAGATGGTTGAGGCAGTGAGGGTTGAGTCGAGTGAGCTAGCTGCCATTGCTGTGGGGGTCTGAGATATGGTTCGGAGGGAGGGAGTAAGTAGTTGTAGGCTGTGGAAGGCAAAGGATGAGACAGAAAAGTATAGGGGTAATTTAGTACTAAGGCAGACCACCTTAATATTCAATGATTCAATCCGTTCTATAATTACCAATAAGCCTAGTTTTGGGTAAAGTCTTCTTCAGTTCTTTTGTCCCACAGCGATGATGCAGTTCGTATTGTGACTATTGTCCCTAGTTGAGACCGGAGCGTTCATCTTCTTCTGTATTAGTCGAACCCCAAACCCCCAACGATGGAGAGGAAGACTATCTCCCGTAGAGTCAACCCATCACCACTGAGCTTCTCCTCGTCCGCCGCGGAAACCGTCGCCGACATCGAAGAACTTCTAACAGAAATCCTTCTCTGTGTGCCAGCTCGATCAGTCGTTCGTCTCAAATGCATCTCCAAGCATTGGCTCTCTCTCATCTCAAACCCCGAGTTCGGTCACCGCCACACCCTCCAAAACCCGAACCCCAAAGTCTCTGCTTTCTTCTCCCACACAACCCAAGACTTCACCTTCATTTCTCTCCATAAAAACCCATCTGGGTCTTTCCCACCTCGTCTTTTTGTCCATGACCTTCACACTGCTAACCATCAACGCTCTATCAACCCCTTCAAAAGTCTCAACATCTTTAATAGTTTCGTCCAAGGCGATCGGAATGGGTTTGGGTTGAAGATTCTTCAGTCCTGCAATGGCCTCTTTCTGTGCATTCCATTTTCTACACACAAAAGAAGACACTATCATTCCATCTATTTTGGCAATCCCACATCACAATATCATTCTATCTATGTTGTCAATCCCGCCTCCAACCAATTCTTGGCTCTTCCGCCTCCGAGGGCTGGGAAAAGCACAGAATTCGTGCGGTATGCTCTGGCTTTTGACCCTTCCAAATCGCCTCATTACAAGGTGGTCTGCCTTAGTACTACCCGCAAGCACAATTGGGTGCACCAGGTGGACGTTTATTCGTCTGAGACTCGATCTTGGAGGCTTCTCGAGACGCCTTACGCCTCCAGGGACCTTGATATGCACTTGGATGGCAGGAGCAGTGTACTGCAACGGCACGATTCATTGGATAAGAGACGAAACAGAGCTGCCGATTCGTGTTGGTGAGGATGGAAACAGTTTGGTAAGAGAGAACGCTGATTTGGTACATTACTATGACATAGCTGAAGAACGTTTGGGACTTGCCATTCCTAGTGCCCCTCTGGTTGTAACTGGATACTATCCTCCTAAGTTTCCGAAATTTGATCATAGATATTTTGGGGAGTCTGGTGATCATTTGTATTTGATTGATGTATATGAGGACTCTTCGTCAAAAAATAATATATATAAGGATTGTAATGCTGAATTTGATGTCATGGAGATGGGCAAGGACTACTCTGGCTGGTTTGTCAAGTATCATGTTGATCTTAATCCCGTAGTTGCTGCATTCCGTGGCAATTATGATCACTTTTCTCGTTTTTATGTCTTGTTTCTTGGTGGAGAGGGAAAAGAAGAACAAGAACAACAGCAACAGCAGGAGGTTTCTTCATCTCTTTTGTTCCATGTTCCTGGTAAGGTCATATCTTATAATCTTAGAAATAAGACCTTTAAGACATATGTGGACTTGGCCATTAAGGACTATTTTCTAGTTGGGGGATATAATTATCCTTACATGGAGACTTTAGCTTCTGTGTGATGCTCGATGCAATCTATATGCCATGCTGCTAGCTGTTGCATGTAGTTTTGTGCTTGAATTGGTTATAGGGGAATTATTACTTATTTTCAGTTGTATATGATAAAAGCATTTATATCTGTGAACTTGTTGAATCAGTTATTGGATTTTGTCCTGATGATAGTTCAAGCAAGTTAACAGTGATATAGATTACTATGTCTCACTTTTTTTTCACAGATATTTGTATCAGACTGAATTTGGATCCTTCTATTTTAAAACAGGTGAAAAATTATTCTTCTAAATTATTAATGTATTGCTGCTGCTATAACCTGTTTTCTACCTAAACAACTTCAATATTTTGCAGATAGCTAGAGTGAAGTTAGTCTGATAAACTGTATTAAAAGAAATGCTAAAGATTATAAGTTTGTTTTACAATGGATGGATATCTAGTAAAGGATGGAATAGTTACAATATGGAAGTATCGTAATCAAGAAGGTTTATATTAGAAGCAACCAATTGTTTCAAGGTGGACATGATTATGGTAGTTGATAAATGACTTTTTAATCAAGAAGGTTTATATTAGAAGCAACTAATAGTTTCAAGGTGGACATGATTATGGTAGTTGATAAATGACTTTTCTTTATAGATTATATGTGTTTTGCAAAGAGGTAGAGCCATAGAAAACCAAAGTGGCATAATAATATAAGCAACATAAACGAAGAGGGTAAGTTACTACCTATAGTCTCAAGAATAATACCATTTATATATCATTGGAGTTAACTATGTTTCCATACACTGAGTTTATTGTGTGCATTTTAGCATTTTTCTGCTGCTGGGTCAATTGATAATAAGCTTTTCCCTTGTAAGTTACTGCATTTTATGGTACATCCTCATGTTATGGAAGAAAAAGAAGAGAACTCATTTAATTGCTCAAACCAGCCTGGTCATGTCTTTACATTTTCTGGAGACTTGGATAGTCATTGATGGAGTTTCCATTATTTAAGATTGAAATGAACTATTGACTTTATTTTTCATGCCCCATACTGTAAAGTTAGAGGGTCTCTGGTTGTCCAGCTAATTTCGAATCCTCAAATCTGGTTATTAAGTTCTTTAGATTCCTAGGTCTGGGTGGAACTTGTGATATTGTCTTCTGAGATGTTGATATGAAGTTATTAGCAATATTAAGCAGTTACTGACTAACTAGAATACTGTCCTGAACATGTGAAATTTCATGGAATGACTTTTTCACAAATATCTTCAATATTGTCTCAGCCTGGAATCTCTGGAGACAAATATTGACTAATTACAGTACTACTTAAGTCTACTGTTCTTTTTATACCTGAACTTGACTACTGTGCATAATGCGATAGAGCTATTCATTGCTATGCGACAAAAGTGAGTTGTTTTACAGTGTCAGGTATTGATTTGTAATCTTCCTGCTGTTAGAGGGGAACATAGATATTTTGGGGTGTGGTAGCCATTTGCATCTTAGAATGAGCATGATCTTACTACATTTGATGTGATGGAGATTTGGAGGACTATCTTGTTTATAAAGTACCACGTTGATCTTCACCTAATGTGGACAACAAATGCATATTGGAATAGGTAAACAAATGCATAGGGAGTATTCTGTTTCAAGAGATGGTTCAGCGCCTTGTTTACCTATTCCAGTATGCTTTTGTTGTTCTCTTTTTTGCTTGAGAGGAAAGCAGAGAGGAAGAGTTATATCTGTTGCTGCACATTTCTTTTAAGGTCATTTTCTTATAATCTTATGAGTTATGAATAACAAGACCTTTTGGAGACATCTGTTAAGCCAACTGCAAAAGGCACCGATTTACAAGCATAAATTTTTCATGCTTTGCTCTCTGACTCGGATCAAGTACCGAACGTTGAATAAAAATTCCGTAGCATAAACGCTGCAATAAGACCTGTATAACGGGATCCCTTGTGTGACAGAGTTAAAGCACTTATTTGTTTGTGTAAGTACATCAAAATGTTTTTTTTTTTCTCTGTATGCACTTTTTTTTTTTTTGTTGAAAGGGGTTTGGAACCTAGCCTAGCTGGGAGGCTCAGCCCCACGCCCGGTTCCATTTATTATATTAATATTAAAATTTTGCATCGGGGGGGGGGGGACATAAAACCTGAATCCCGAGCTACAATAGAACTATTACAATAATCCTCGTAGAGTACATCCTGAATAATAGCAGGAGTCCCATCTAACCAAACATCATCAATAAAAGATAAACTAGCAAGGTGTGCAAGCCTATGTGCAATACCATTTGCTTCACGGTAAATATGTTGAATTTCCACATATTGAAAAGCAGTTAAGTACTCCTTACAATCATCAAAAACCCGACTTACCTCCGAGAAATTCTTCTCTTCATTCTTGAGTGCGGCAATCAGAAGGGCAGAGTCACTTTCAATTTCTACTTTCGTCTAACCTTAGTGTATACCAAGAAGAAGACCAGCTCTACACGCCTCAGCCTCCATATTAATAGCCGAGTGTGCATGCAGAAGAGGTCTAGCAATGGTTGCAATACCCGTGCCCGAATCATCTCTGACCACCACACCAATACCTCCTTCACCACTATCCGCTCTATAAGCACCATCAATGTTAATTTTGAGTCTACCGAGCGGAGGACATTTCCACTTGGTCAAAGGACGCTTCTTCTTGCTACTGGCCTTCGGATGATATTTCTGAAAGTCCTCCAAACTTTGTCTACACCACTGAAGCATATGCATGGGTTGGAAATTACCCCCCTTCCAAACTAGGTTATTCCTTTCACACCACACAATCCAAAGGGCCATGAAAAAAATACTCAATCTGATCAAAGCATAATGTGTCCATCATGTCTAGGACCCACCCTTTCAAATTACATGCAACGTGATTCTTGGCCTTTAGCTTCAAAGGACCTAAGATCCAAAAGGTTTGCAATGCTTCACATTGTTTGAACACATGCATTCCAGTTTCTACTTCCTTATGACAAAAGATGCAATTAATATCAACCATAGGAACTTTACGTAGAGATAAAGCTGACCTGGTTGGAAGGACTCCATGCAAGAGACGCCACACAAAAACCTTGACTTTTGGAGGCAAAGTAGTTTTCTAGAGTTGTCTCCAGTAGTGACGCAAAGGACCCCCAACAACCTCAGATGACGTAGAAGCCACTTCCACCATCTTCAGGGAATTACAATAAACATGGTACCCACTCTTGACAGAGTACAATCCCTTCGTATCAAAATGCCACACTAGTCTATCTGTGGCATGCCGCAAGCTCAATGGAATAGAACCAATTTTACTAACCTCCATCTCCGTGAATAATTCATTCATTATCTCCAGTAACCACTCTTTCTCCTGTATGCACTTTAATAGCTAAAAGACCAGTGAATATTAAAATTGACGGAAAAGCTTATCATTAAACAAGATTGATTAAATTGGCGATTATAAGGATACATGTGAATACATGTGATAGAACTGAAAGAAACCTGATCCATCCTTTTTTTTAATGAGCAACTGAATTGCATAGGTGGCACTGGTCGAGGAAAATTGAAAGTGTGTGACATGCCCATGAGACCAAAGAAAAAGGTACTGGGTTGAGGTATTAGGGTTTAAGCCTTTAAGAAGTTGGACAGAAAGAAAAATTTTGGGGCGAAGTAGAAAGAATTGGATAGTTGAAGGATTGATTTTGTAATTAACCATAACATTCTCTAGTTCCCAACCAAGGCTAATCCGGACATTTCTTGTACATCAACGGCTGAAGTATACCGTGCTATTAATAGGCCATTCGAGTCCGTCGATTGCCGAAGCCGTCTCATACGTAACCCCGGCAGCGAAACCAGCGCTCCAAGATGTCAAACACTGACCAGACCACGTACCGGGTAACTTCACTTGTTCTCTTCTGTTTTCATCTGCATGTAAATCAAGAAAACTGCCTCGTATTCTTCATTGTGGTTGCCGCTATGTTTTCCAGAGGATGGGCGAAGAAGTTAAGGGAGCAGTCTTGGTTCCGGAATCAGTTTTGAAGAAAACAAAGAGGGCAGAGGAATGGGGTCTGGCAAAGAAGCAAGCTCTGGAAACTGTAAAGAAATATGCAAGTTGATTTAGGGCTAAGAAATATGCACAGGAGTGGGTAAGCATTTTGGAACATGGTATTTGGTACTACTGATGGAATGTTGCTTATGATTTTACTCTTCTGAAATGTTCAGTATCAATGCCATTGACCCAAAAACTAAGAAGATTCTCCAGCTTCTGCGTTTGAGACAGGTAAAACCTCAGTTAGATTTTATATTACTTAAGCTGTAGTTACAACAGAGTAAATTCATACAATTTACATTTGCTGATTCTTAATGTTCGTCTGGTGACAGATCTTCAATGGTGTGTTCTTGAAAGTAAACAAAGTAACATTGAACTGAACCTTATGTGACTTATGGGTAATGCCATTTTTATTTTGGGACCTAAATAGTCCTGTGGTTGTTTCCAGGTTGCCTTGTTGGTGATATCTTGTTAATAGTTTAATACTATGTAGTTGACTTCAGGTATCCTAACTTGAAGAGTGTCAAGGAATTAATCTACAAGAGGGGCTATGGAAAGCTCAACAAGCAGAGAACTGCTTTGACCGACAATTCTGTTGTTGAACAGGTCTGTAGTCGAGAGTTTATGATTAGTAAATAGAGTAGTAATAGGATCAATTGTTCTTATTAACACATTGGAATTATTCATTTATTACTTTCATGTTAAATCACAGGCTTTGGGTAAGCATGGAATCATTTGCGTGGAGGACCTTATCCATGAGATCTTGACTGTTGGACCCCATTTCAAGGAGGCAAACAACTACCTCTGGCCACTTAAGCTCAAGGCACCCCTTGGTGGTTTGAAGAAAAAGAGAAACCACTATGTTGAAGGCGGTGATGCAGGAAACCGCGAAGATTACATCAATGAGCTCATCAGGAGGATGAATTAGGTCTATGCAGGATGTTTCTCCTCTTTAAAATTTTGTTGCCTTCACCTTATCTTTATCAGACTTTTAGTACGCTATTTAAGTTGAATTGTAATATCTTAGCAGAGGTAGTTACTTTTGATTTTGGGAAGCTGAGATTTTCTCAATACTAGTCATTGGAAACATCGAGCTTGTTAAATGTAGTCTGCCTGCTTACCTTTTCATATGGTGGCTACCGACATTTTACAATAACTGAATGTGCATTTGGTATATTAGAAGAATAGCCAATGTCTTCAATACAGCAGCCGTTTGAGGTGGGGATAGCCGTATTAGCCATCTGGCACGACTGCTGCTCAATTAAAATTCACTTAATTTTGCTTGCATCTCTAATTATCCTTACTTAATTAAAGTAAAAAACTCAAAACACTCTTAAAACATCTCCTGTATGTGCACTGATTAGTCAGACTACACATATGGCACGGCTGCTGTATGGAAGTTCTTTCTCCTTAGAATATAAGTCGGAATTTTCCTTTCTTTAAACACTCGGTAAGAGGTGCCGTAATGGTACTGAAATTTGGAACAAATCGTCGATAAAAAGTTGCTAATCCATGAAAGCTTCGCACATCACTAACAGTTTTTGGAGTAGGCCATTCCCTAATTGCTTTGACTTTGTCTTCATCAACATGTATTCCTTCGGAGCTGACAACATAACCCAAGAATAATAACTTGTCGGTGAGGAAGGTACACTTCTTCAAATTGATGTATAATTGATTCTCTTGTAAAACTTCAAGGACTTGTCTTAGATGATCTAGGTGTTCTTCCTCGGACCTACTATATATGAGAATATCATCAAAGTAGACGACCACGAACGTACCAATAAATGGGCGTAACACTTGATTCATAAGATGCATAAAAGTACTTGGGGCATTGGAAAGCCCAAACGGCATCACTAGCCACTCATACAGACCATCCTTGCTCTTGAAAGCTGTCTTCCATTCATCTCCGGGTCTAATTCGAATTTGGTGGTATCCACTCCGCAAATCAATTTTAGAGAAAAACTTAGACCCCCCCAAAACATCAAGCATGTCTTCTAAGCGCGGAATTGGAAATCTGTACCTGATGGTGATTTGATTAATGGCTCGACTATCAACACACATACGCCAGCTGCCATCTTTCTTTGGTACCAACAATACAGGCACTGCACAAGGACTTATGCTTTCGCGAATAAACCCTTTTCGTAGTAAGTCTTCAATTTTCTCCCTCAAGATTTCATTCTCTTTCGGACTCATGCGGTAGTGAGGAAGATTGGGCAAGCTAGATCCAGGAATTAAATCAATTCGATGTTGAATGTTTCTCATAGGTGGTAGTTCATCTGGCAAGTCTTCTGACACCAACTTTTGGAAAGCACGAATTATAGGCTGAACCTTTTCTGGAATTTGTGTCTCCTTTAATTCTTGTTCAGTGGTTAAGATACCTTTCATCACAATAGGACAACAAGCTAGTGCTTCCTTAATTTCAACTTCTAGTTCACGTTCTGACCTTGATAGAGTGAGAAAGTTTGTTGCCTCCAATTTCTCAACATATTTATTCTCACGTGGGCTAGTAGGCTTCAAGACAATTTTGTTTTTATCCCAAACAAAACTGTAGATATTTTTGTAGCCATCAAATCCAACTCTTACATCATACTGCCACGGTCTTCCAAGTAAAATGTGTGAGGCATCCATGTCTATAACATCACATATGATATCGTCCTTGTATGGTCCTATAATTATAGGAACTCTGCAAGTTTCTGTCACAGGCTCTGCAGGCCTTTTTTTTTTTTTTTGAAAAGGGTTTGGAACCCAGCCTAGCTGGGAGGCTCAGCCCCACGCCCGATTTTAATCCAACCCACGGAATAAGGAGTCGGATGCTTTGTTGTTGGAAGCTTAAAACAGTCAACCACTTTCTTGGACACAAAGTTTTCGCAACTGCCAGTGTCAATGATTAGATTGCATGCCATGCCTCCAATGATACACTTAGAGCGAAATATGTTATGCCTTTGAGTTTCCGGTCCTTGCTTTGTTAACAAAAGTCGTTGGCAAACTAGAAACGGCGGGATATCATCAAAATCTCGGTCTTCGATTTCAGTAGTTGCAACTTCATTCTGCTCTTCATCATCTTCATATTCCTCCACATAATGCAATCCTTTTCGTTGAGTACATTTATCAGAAGTGTGACCAGGAATACCGCATCGATTACACTTTTCACCCCTTGGTTTGGCATAATCTCCGAAACCACCTGGTTGCCCTTGTTTTCGAAACGGAACAGTAGCCTTTCCTCGGTCTCCACCACTTGTTTCTATTCTAATGTGCTGCTCTTTTGAAGGTTCTTTAATCTGCAACCCTTTTGAAGTAGATGACTCAGCCCAATTTTTACGATAGCCCATGGTAGTCTGTTGATTGAATTTAGTTTTTGCTAGTAAGGTTTCCGCTTTGAATGCTAAGTTCATGGCTTCTGCTAGAGTCCATATCACTTGCAACCCTATCTTGTCTCGGATTTCCGGCTTCAAACCATGTAGATACCTTGCAACTTTCTGAGTTTCCCTTTCTTCCAATCTGTTACGCTCGCTAAGTCGCATAAACTCATGGTTATAGTCAAATACAGATCGATTTTGCTGAGCGCAATCATAGTACTTCTCAAATAAAGTCTGCTCATAATCTCGAGGTAAGAAACGTCCTCTGAGAAGGGTTTTCATCTTCCGCCATGTTTTGACAGTCTCTTTTCCTTGTCGAATTCGTGACTCCTGCAAATCATCCCACCAACAGGCAGCGGTGGTTTTTAGCTTCCAAGCAACTGTCTTCACTTGCTTGTTTTCTGGAACATCCATTAAACTGAAGAACCTATCCACTTCAAAAAGCCAATCAAGAAATTCTTCTATCTGTAAGTTTCCATAGAAGAAAGATATGTCAGCTTTCATTCTATAATTTTCTTCTTGGTGATTTTGTTGTTGATTGTTTGGTGGGCCCCTTTCGTCTTCTTCCTCAGAATCGTAGTTTCGTTCTTGCTGACGGTGTTGGCCTCGGGCAACTCCTCCGGCTCGCACTGCCACTGTAAGCTGCTGAACGTTATTTGCCAATTGATCCACAAGATTTGTTAGATTTGCCAAATTCTTGCTGGTGTCTTGACGAAAATTCCCAATATCTTGTTTCATAGCAGTAATCTCCCAACCAGCGTCGGCGAGTGTTGTGATATTAACTCTCGCTTCGTCGTCTGCCATCAATACAGGCGAAACCATGCTCTGATGCCAACTAACGCAGTGAAAGCTACAAGGATGATAGATGAAAACGGTAGACAAGCGTCGAACCGAATATGGAACAATAAGAGAGATAAATCTCTGAGAAACTGAATTGTTATTGAATTGTTGAATGCCTAATACAACGTAGAGGGTGCCTTATATAGGCTCTAACTCATAATCCTATTTATTTTAGAACTAGGAAATAACAAACTTGCTGGACTGGAAGTCCTTATTGAAATAGTAAATGTATGCTAAGTCTATGAAGATAAGGAAAATAAACCTAAGAATTATAGGAAACTTATGCTTGCTTACGACGTTGTTTATCGATGCGTTTCTCAAGCTGCTCTTTGAATTCTTCTGCAAGGCGTTCTACATCAGTCTAGAATCCTACTTCTCCTTTGGGGATGTATTTCTTGTTTTGTTTGTATTGAAATGAAATGTTCTATTCCCAACGTCACAGTAATTTTGGCCAAACTATGAGAAATAGCACTTCTTCTGAGGTGCTCTACTTGCTACCTTCACATATATCTTATTACTTGGCAGTGGCAAGTAGCGGCTACCTCAGGTCCTCCTCATACGTGTAGGCTCCTTGCTGCTTGGCTTATGGAAAAGACACATAGGTATGCCACTAATAAATCTATCTCACCAGAAAAATGACACGTATACTATTAGCTCGTGTATAAGATGACTCGTGGATTGAGATTGGAGACAACAAAACATCAAAGATACAGAAGTTTGAAAGACATTAGCTGCATAAACAAAGATGGAGGCTCACAAAGAGAGGAGAGAGCAGATGGAGAATGAGGAAAAGAAGAATGCTACCACCACTACTAGTTGCTGCCGTGGAGGAGTTGCCGATCCGGTGGCGAAGGCGGTTATTCGAGAATCCATAATCAGTGACAGTACTAGCGATGGTAAGGGTCGTGATGAAAAGGGTGGAGCTCAACACCCTGATGATGTTCTTGCTTTTTCCCGATGCGTTAACACAATTGACTCTTCACTTGAGTAAAACAATGGTCCATTGTGTGTTGATAACAAGTTTTTTTTTTTCTGCACCATGTTGCTTGTATGTTCAGAATCAACTGATCCATAGTCAAATTCAGAACGATACAACAAACTATGCAGGTTAGTGCTTAATTGATAATTGATGAAATCAATCGAGCTATATATGGACTAAGCAAAGTGTTTTTTTCCCCCCTTTATTGAGTATGTATAACTTTGATCTCATCGTTGGTTAAAAGTTAATTAAAACATGTTAACTACGACAAGATCCCGTGTAGTGGGGTGAAGATCTATCTTGTCTACAAAATGCAAATCCTAATTAACTATATTATAAACTGCTACCAAGATTGAAAAGATAATTAGAAAAAAAATAAAAAAAAATTAATAAAAAATGCTTTAGTTTTGCAAACTTCATCTTCTACGCGCATGAGGATGTGTTCATAAAACATTCCATCTATTGTGATGGGCAATTACAAATAATGCAATTTGGATGCAATCTGTATCTTTGTCTTGATATTGTCGCTGGGCTAATCTATAACACCTTAATTTTCAATTTTCCCGATGTCTCAAAATTATTAAAAATTGTTTTTCTCTTTTACGAAAAAGCAAATGCTGTTATAAATCAGTCCATCTCATTTTGAGAATATCAAGTTCAGCAGATTTCTTTATAATATTTGCTGCATGACATTTCTTCACTTTAGCACCTGAATCCTGATGTTGAATTTTTAAGTACCATTTTAGAAGTTGTAGTGGAGATAGAAAGCTAGTAGGACTAATTAAATGTAGTATTTTATTTACTTGGTTTTTATAGTATCTAGCTAGTTCTTAGGGCAACTCCATCCTCATTTTAGCACCTCTTTCTTACACTATTTATATTAGTCATATAGCACCAAATTCTCATCTCCAACGATGATGTACTATATTAGGCTATGTTTGTTAAGCAGGATTGGATGGGACTGGACAGGCTTATCTGTTATAAGTTATCCCATGTTTGGCAACAACAGGGATTCGATTAAATGAGACTATGCAGTCCCCAATATGCTCCCAACACCTTCTTACACAGCGACCCCAAAATTCACCGGACTGTGGAAGCAAGTCTTCAACAGCGCTAAAATCTCATTCTTGTCGCTCTTGGCTTAAGCCTCATCGTTCTCACTCACTTGTTTCTTTCATCCCAGTCTCATTCGGCTGCTCTTTTTCAGGCTCTATTTCTTGTGTTGATTATCTTTCACTCTCCCCTTCTAACCCCCTCTACCTTTTTCTTTCTCTGTCGACTGTAATCTGTTTTATAAAAGACTATGGAGTGATTAACTCTTGTAATTTGTTTATGGTTGTGATATTTTACTGATTGATTAAGGATTTGGTGTCTGGGTAGCTTGATCTATGATCAATTTCATGACTGGGTTTATTGATTTTGATGTTGATTTCATGGACAGAGTTATTTGTGTCATCTCTCCTGGTTTACAATATTGCATAGTCTGTCGCAGCCGGCAGTGGAAGAAATAGGGGACTTGTGGAGGCAGAATCTGATCGCAGGTATGTCCACGCCGGTGCCGCTTTTGTAAGATGATCTGTTTCTTCTTTCCTGAAAGAAATGGTATCAAATACACGCGTCTCCAGTGATGTTTATGGGTTGTAATTTGTAAAATATCAATTGCTGATTGTTTATGGGTTGTAATTTGTATCACTGTGGAATACAAATTTACAGATTCTTGAAATTTATTAGCAGCTAACTTCAATGTTATAGCAGCCTTATTACATCTCTACTCTCTCTTCATCAAACAACAATAATAAACCAATTAAGATGGCCACTGCCCAGAATTGAACAAATTATACTATATGGTAATTTAAGACCAAGTGCACAACAATTATTCAACATGATATTTTACTCGGATGCTGTTGCTGTTGCTGTTGCTGAAGCATAGTTAATTTGAAACCATTGCTGATGCTGTTTTCCTATCAGATTTGTAATTGAGGATCCATTTTTGTTTTTTGTTTTTGGAGTCCTTTAACTGGTTGTTTATGTAATTGACTCTCCAAGCACATAGACCTTGCTTGTTTGTTGTTTAACATGGACATTCTTGGCTTCTTGCTCTGTCTCTCAAGTTGGTTTCTTTTCCATAATAAAATGGGTCTTTACAAGATAATATTCTTAGAAATATTATCTTTTATTAATAGATAACTTTTTGCTCAACAACAAAAATATTGTGGTATCCAAAATTAATTTAGTCCAATATGCCATCAAACATAGGATATCACTATTGTGATTATTCTGCTCTTTAGTCCTACGCTTACCAAACATGAGTCAGGTATTAGTATAACATAAGCCAGGCTAGTGGAGTCCTGGACTGTTATAGAAATTAAGGTGGGGGATAATAGTCCTGTGAAACAAACATAGCTTTAGGGTGCTATTTTCACTATTTTTAATTAAAATATAATATAAGTATAATATTTATTAATATTATATCAAAAACATGTTAACTGATTTAATTGAAAATGTGTGGTCTCAAGCTACTGTTCATGGTCATATATCAACTAAAGCTTGGATTCGTTTTATCGCCCCACACATGCCTGGACACTCTAATGGGATCTTGGACAGTAAGTTACTTGTGGGGTTAGGTGTAACTCCAGTGCCGAAAATTAGGCGAATTCCTCGACTTGTTTTTTGGCATCTCCCTATTCTTCCTTGGTTGAAACTTAATACCGATGGCCTTGCTAAAGGAAATCCAGGCCCTGCTGCTTGTGGTGGTGTTTTCCGGGATTGTTCTGGCCAATTCGTTGGAGGTTTTTGTAAAGGCTTAGATCAACAAAGTGCTTTCTTCTCTGATCCTCTTTTTATATAAGGAGAAAAGAAAAAGAAAAAGTGCTTTCTTCTCTGAATTAACGGGGTCACTATTGGGGTTGAATTAGCTTACCGGATGGGGTGGCATCATATTTGGCTTGAAAGTGATTCAACAAGTATTCTGGCATGTCTCTCTTCCTCTTCTTTTATCCCACCATGGCCGCTGCGAATTTTGTGGTTAAATTGCCTAGATCGGATTCGTGCCATGCATTTCTTTTGCTCTCATATTCTTCGTGAGGGCAACACAGTGGCTGATAAGATTACGAGCTTGGGTTTAACATCCACATCTCTTGTTTGGTATGCTACTCCTCCATCTGAGCTTCTCCCATTGTTATATGTGGATGCCATGGGTTTCCCATATGTTAGGGCAACTTAATTTGGCAATCTTTCTTATGGGTTTTGTCCATTATTATAGTTATGGTTGTGCACCTACTTTTAATCCATGTTGGAGTACTATGTGGATTTGACAAGGGCACGTTGTGTTGGAGTTGGTTTTGGTTCTACTTGCCGTCCATCAGATGCTTTCACGAAGACATAGTTGCTACTCCCAATTGGACTACTTGCATTTAGGTCATGAAGAGTTACTCTCTTCTTGCTTTTGTATAGTTTTCCTTTTGGTTTTGTACAAGAGATGGGGGATGCTTCATTTAAATCCCTATTCTCTTTTTCTTGTACTTTACTAGTTGGACTTTGTATTTTTTTCTTGTTATTTAATAAAATTATATAGGAGGATAGGCGGTGGGCTCCCAGAGCGTGGTGGACCCTTCACCTTCGGGTTTGAGGGTGAGACTTGTTCCCTACATTGTCCATCTCCGAGGAACTAATATCGCCTAATCTCTTATCTATAAAAAAAAATAAAAAAAACGGTTATGGTTATGAAAAAGTCACAAATTTGAGACTTGGTTTAAGACCAAGTCCTATATTTTTGACCAAGTCCTATATTTTTTAGACCAATTTTATCTAAAATAAATTGTTGGAGAGCCCAAGTCTCATTTTGGTTTTAAATATGGGATAGAACTCCCATGGTTGGAGTTTGTGTCTCACTAATGAAGGCACAGACTTGCTTTTATTTCTTACTTAGTTTTCTTTACCGTATTACTGAGCAATTTTCATTTCAACTAGTAGGAAATTCTTAATCAGGGATAGATGTAGGAAATCTCCGTTTCACCTCAATAAAAATGTCAAATTTAAAATTCTGTTAGTTAAATGAATCACGGTAGTCTATAGGAACTTTCTTTTTGAACATGAAGAGCAAAGTAGTCACGTACATCACGATTACTACTTGAGCATGAGCATGGTTTTTTAACTCAATTATATATTGTGTAAAGTTCTCATATCCAATCATTTTCCATAAAATTATCTAGCAATATTTAAAACTTTAAGGAGATATTATCTTGTTAAATGTAGATATATATAGTATATCACCAACTTTATTCAGTAACACCATTGTGAGTCTAGACATAATATTATTTTTATCTAAGAAGATTACATTAAACTACGTTTAGGCTTGAGCATGAACATGGTTTTTTAACTCAATTATATATTGAGTAAAGTTCTCATATCCGATCATTTTCCATAAAATTATCCAGTAATATTTAAAATTTTAAGGAGATACTATCTTTTTAAGTTTAGATGTATAGTATATCACCAACTTTATTCAGTAACAACATTGTGAGCCTAGACTATCTTCTTTACAGCTTTGCAGGAGGAGGCAAGCTGAAGGATTAGAAGATAACTAGTTGCAAATATTTTCAGGATTGTTAAACAATGCTAGAAATTTTATCCCGGATTTAGGTAAAATTGTTGTTTTACATAGTAAGACTAGCAAAATTAGTGAAAAATATTTTAATATTAAATTAATATAACAAATTAAATAAATAAGAAATTACACAGTTTCAATTGTTTTTTTTTTTATGAAAAGAGGTCAGCCCATTATATAGATTCAGCAAGCAGTACAAAAATGAAACACCCCTAAGGGGTCGACAGAAAGAATCGTTTCTCAGAGTACCCTGAGACTCCTATTCTAGAACAAGAACAAGAACCCACTATACTCCCAGTACACCCACCTTTTGAACAGTTCACGCACTTTTATTCCAAACAAAAACCAATAATCTCCGAAGCAAGATAAAAAACCCTCAGAGATTATGATTTTTGCAATACTATTAGATAATAGTTATAAAATAATAGAAAGATTTCTCTTGCATCCGTCTGATGAACCTTAAATGCCACTGTAATTGGCAGAATTTTTTTTTTTAAAAGGCCACAAGTATTGGCCCTAAGTAATACTAAGACAATGACAATGAGTAAGTCTTAACCTGTAAAGTTTGGCATTAAAATCATGCCACAAAATTTTTGAAATGCCTCATATGCTGCAACAAACACAATGATATCTCTACATATTATCAAAGCCTCCCCCAGACTAAACTCTCAACCTACGTTGAACCCAGAGATAGTCAAGGAGCGCCTTGACACCGAGAGGCTAAGGATCGCCTTAGCAACCTTTATGCTTTCTCCACATTTTCAGTGATTGCTCTGCTCAATCTACAATATTGAGTATCGATTCTGTGACGCTAGAGATCACACCAAATGTCCTTATTCTGTTAAGGCAAAAGAAGAACCTTGTGACGAGGTTGGTGCTCTCCTCGTCCACAAGCTTGAGTAAGAAGTCAGATCTGGGACAACCCAGACGATCACACCCCACGGTGTTGGCACGCCGCACATCATCAACAAAAGAGACTGTTTGCTAGCCTTCTTGGTCTGTTTGCTGATGATGTGCAGCGTGCCAACACCGTGGGTTGTGATAGTCTGGGCTGTCCCAGATCTGACTTCTTACTCAAGCTTGTGGACGAGGAGAGCACCAACCTCGTCACAAGGTTCTTCTTTTGCCTTAACAGAATAAGGACTTTTGGTATGATCTCTAGCGTCACAGAATCAATACTCACTATTGTAGATTGAGCAGAGCAATCACTGGGAAGGTGGAGAAAGCACAAAGGTTGTTAAGGCGATCCTTAGCCTCATGATGTCAAGGCGCTCATTGACTATCTCTGGATTCAACGTAGATTGAGAGTTTGCTCATTGGGAGGCTTTTATCAGATGTCGTTGTGTTTGTGTTGTTATATTTCGTCTTAGCCTCTATATATATAGGCTACTTAATTACTTGATTTCCAAGCATCTTCAACATGCGGATTCACTTTCCTATTAGAACTTAAATATCGCTAAGATATCCCCTGCTCAAAAGGATGAAGATAGGCTATATTTTAGTCCACACAGTTATTGGCCTTAAATCCAATCAAAACACTTATTAGTCTTGATAACATATCATAGGCAATAATTTTTTTTGAAGAGAAGGACAACAAATTTTATTGATAGGACTAAGTTGTATACGAAGTAGAAAGGAGCCCATCATAAGAAATAATTAATTACCTCTAATCACGTAGTCATCTTCTAGGCAATATAATTGCCTCTTGGAAACCAACTCTTGGCTATGTACGTTATATATGTTAAATACAATTAAGGATTATATCCTTCCCATCTGTTCCACGTCCAACAACCTTAATTGCATGGGTAACCTTGATTTTTTTTTTGAATAGGAATGATTGCATTAGTAATCAAGCCATGAAAACAGGTCTGAGTCTAACAGAACTTACATAAGAAATCCCGGGATAATCCAGGTAACCTATCTAAGCCACAACTAAACTCGATTGCTTGCACAGCCCACGTCCATTATTCCTTCAATTATTTCTATTAACGTTAGTGATCCGAGGGATCTCTAGTTAGCATAAAGAATGAGAGAGAGAGAGAGAGTGTGACACGAGATGTATAGTGGTTCGTCTCCCAATGTTTAACTAGTGTGTTTGGGTCTTGCGGCCCAAAGGGGATTACAAAGTGTGTAATGGGATGTTGAGTAAGTGGGAAGGAGTCTCCTTTTATAGGGGAGGGAGGCTTCTTCATTTACATGTTTTCCAATGTGGGATGCTAAAACCACTATTCTAGTGTAGAAAGGCCTATTATGGAGGCAACTTGGCAAGGCCGGGAAGGTGGCTTCCGGGCGAGGTATTGGCCGCTTCCGACTACAGTGGCGTAGCTTGAACATAGGGCTACAAGATGCATGTCTCGGTTGGGCCTCACCATGGCTTGTGGGTGTCCCAAAGAGGGTGTTACTTATGCTTGGTGATGTAGCAAATCCTCCATATTGTTGGAGGTATGTACAAGTCCCCGAAGTCCCTAAGTAAGAGGAGCTTCTTGATTGGGGAGTTATACACATGAAGTCATCAAGCATAAGTAATGTCCGGGAGGCGCCTAGCCCCTACAAGTCCCCGAACTCCGTAAGCAAGAAGGGACTCTTTTAACCTACACAATGAGACAAAAATGCGCATATGTAGAATGCTTGTTGTATTGGTTACCGTTCGTATTAATGGAATTCGAAAAGAATTCGATTTGTAGCGAACAACAAATGGTAGACGAAGTCAATATTCCATTAATGTGTATGAACATGTAAAATATTGATAGTTGTATATGTGGATCTTATGGCCATATAACACGCACAATAGATAGTGGCAAGTGTAATGGGTGTCCATATAAAATTGTGGGAGTAGTCCCGGACTCCCGGTGACATCGTATGAAGCGTTTGTGAACTTGGGGCTTAAGTAAAACATGTTGGACATGATCGAGCAAGTTGGGTTGTTCGAGCAAGTCGGGTGTAGTTGAGTGTGTAGGCGCTGTGCGAGCATGCAAGGCGTGGCCCAAGCGCAAGTCGTGGCCATACTCGATACCCAAGCGAGTCGTAACCCGAGCAAGTCGTTTATCCGAGCATGTTTAATTAAGTCGTAAGTGTCACAAGCTTCTAGATGCATGTCACATGAAAGTGAATTTAAGCATGTATGTGTGTAGCATGTACTTGTAGTAAAGTTGCTAATAACATTTTGCATTATTGTAAATATGCTTAGAGATCATGAAGACATGTAAATGCATATCAAGTGTGATATATTGTAGGCATGCTTAGAAGTAGTAAAAGCATGTAAGAGCATGGCAACGGCTCTAATTGCAAGAGCGTAAAAGATAAGATATAGTTACTTATCTTATGCCGATTTGGAGCGAGTTGGAGTTGGAATTGATATAAGTACCCAAATCATGTTGGAGTTGTCCAAGCATGACGCTCCATTGCCCCCGACGAAGCACCTTAGTAGAAAGATGATGATTTCATTAATTGGAGAGGTGATTGATGATTATGTCCTCTTGAAACAAAATAGGTGATTAGTGCGTAAGTATGTAAAATCAACACTAATGTCTTGTATATGTACTTTGATAAAATGAACAAAGTAATTTAAATATATGTATCAATTTGAGCAAAGTATATGTATCAAGCTGTCTTGTATATCCTTCCCATCTGTTCCACGTCCAACAACCTTTGCTCAAATATAACGTTATATATGGTTGTGTAACTTTGGAACGCTATGGTTGTGTTACTAATATTGTTAGTTCCATCCCTGATGTTAATTGGAAGTGCACATGAAAATTTAATGTTCCCCCCAAATCAAGGAATTTTGCTTGGATCATTGCTTAAGGCAGATTCCTTGCTAATTCCCATAATGGATATTATTGGGGCGGGAGAGGTTTTCAGAGATTGGAATGGCAATTGGATTCAAGGCTACATGCCACAATATTGGTAGAGGTGATATTGATCAAGCTGAAATTTGGGGTATTTAAATTGGTCTCAAAACTGCCATGGATCTTCAAATCAAAAAACTGATTGTACAGTGTGATTCTACGGTGTCTGTTAAGCTTATTAATGGCAGTGATTCTGGTACTTGGATCTCTATTTGTCAAGTAAATTTAGGCATTGGAGAGATTTTGGACTGAAGCTTAGGGTATTTAATATGCTTTGAATCTGTAGTTAAGTTGCAACATCTCGTATCTTGAGATTGAATCAGATTCTGCCAACCCTAGTTCATATGCTGCAGCCTGCAGGGTAACAACGTTGATTTGCAATTTTGCATCCTCTTGGCTCTCTAGTTGCTCGCTGCTTCCAAATCTTTTGAATGTCCATTTCACTAGTACTTTCCGTGAATGTAATATAAATGCTGATGCCTTGGCAAAGAAAAGCATAGAAAAAGATCATCGTCTCATCACTTGAACCTCCCCCTATCTACGCTTCACAAGCTTTATCTTGCTCATATAAATGAAAAAGTTTCAAGAACTGAAAGATCTGGAAATGGCTGTAGTGGCTAGTTAGTTTATTTCTTTTCTTTGATATTTTGGCCTTATGGGCCTCCCTTGTAACCAAAAATGGAAAAAATATACGACATTGCAAACACGCATCAATGAACAAAATGAAAGGAAACAGTTTTAAAAAAATAAAAATAAAAATAAAAACAAAGAAATGAAGGAAACGGTCACTGCATTTGCCAAAAACTAGACACTAGAGTTACTAATGGAAATTCCTCTGTTGCTTACAACACTGAAAATTACTCATACAGAAACAAGGATATTGAAACCCTACACCAAAGCAGCTAAGATGAAGAAAGAGGAATTGGCTTCACCGCACTTTGGATTCGACGAAATGCTGTCTTTACTCTTTCCTTGAGGCCTTCATTTTCACTCTCAACGTCCCCACTCTGTTTATCAAGCTGTGCCACATTTCCATCAACACTGATCACCAACTTCCCATTTTCTCCAGGCTTCACATCCCCAAAGAGTGATACAAGAAGTGCACGAATGACCTTGTCCGTCTTCCTCCCATTCTCTTCCTCTGTTGTTATATCTTCCGATTCAATGACTACCTTGGGGACTTCCCTGTTGATATTCAAAATTAGAGCCACAATGGAGTCTGACACCATGTCACTTATAGGATCTGACATCCAATGCAGTGAAACATGTTTATCTGTATCCTGCCTCACAGTCACTCGATCATGCACTCGCAACATCGGCACTCCAGATTCCTCATCCACAGAAGATTCTACGCTCTCATACATTTGCCTCAGCCGATGTCTTATCACCATGAAGCCAGTAGTATACGGGATAGTAATACGTTGAGTGACATTTGTCGTGGACAGCTGCGAGAAAACATGAAGATCTTCAGAGGCCATTATCTGATAACTGAAGCCTTTTTTAACCACTAAACCGCTGACTGTTTCACCAACTTCCGGGGTTCTCTCGGCAAGCCTTCCAATAGCTTTAGCCATTTTCTGCGAGTTAAAATACATTTCAACAGACTGACAATTCTTTGGTGTGAGGATTTTTGTGTTGCGATCACGAAATTGAGTCATGAGCTTCTCTTTCAGCCTTCCCATCTCATGAGCTTCTCCATGAACAAGGATTATGTTAGGAGGCCTCAGCTCCTCCAAAAATGCACATGTCTGAACAGAATCTGCATGAGCAGCGAATGAAATGTAATGGATTGACATGTTGAGAGGAGCGGCAAGCCCATTCATAAGGGTAACCTCTTTCGGTTCATTCATGATTGTCTTAGCAAGTGTCCCCTCAATCACATAACCCGGAATCACACACGCATTTCTCTTATCAGAGCACCACTTATCAAATAGCTGCCTTGACAGCCCGCTTTGAAGAGTACCAGGGCTTGCCATCACCACCGAGGGGCCCACATCTTTGAAATTCTCAATGCTGTTTAATGGTGATATGTTGTTGAAGATGAAGGGATTTGACTTGGCATTGCGGATCCTATCATTCATTGAAAGGGTGTACGTCTCATAAACAGACAAACATTTTTTTGCCAGTGGGGAAGCATAATATATAGGAATATTATGAAGCTCGGGATGGTTTGACCAATACTCATCAAGAATCAGGAGAAGTTCTTGGGCACGGCCAAGTGCATATGCAGGAATTAAGACGCGACCCCCTCGAGAGATTGCTGTGTGTATAGCTTCAGTGAATCGCTTCTCTCGGACGTTTCGAGGTTGATGGTGCTGGACACCAAATGTGGACTCAATGATGCATATATCAGGGGAGAACTGTGGGATCTCAGCAGCATGGAGGTGTCGGTCTTCTTCACGTGAATAATCTCCAGTGTAGAGGACCCTAACACCGGCAATATCAACCATGAACATAGCAGCACCAAGGACATGGCCTGCAGTGTAGCACCAAAACCGAATGCCCTCAACTTCTACTGTTTGGTGGAAATCAATAACCTACAATTACCAAGCCCGTCAGACAAAAATCATGAGAAAATCATTCATGTCTTGTTTTACTTAAAAGGATCCAACAATAGATGTACCAGAAAATGGATACAGGCATCAGCATACAAATTAATATTGTACTTGCGGGGAAAAAGTGCATAACAATCTAAAGATGGCAGTGAGAATGAGATCCCATTGATGAAAAACATTAATTTGACCCAAAAAAAAAAAAAAAAAGACATATTAATTAACCAAACTACTGATATTTCTGAATGCCCTGCAGCAATGATCAATAAAGATCATGAACATCTAACTCAGATTCTTTATTTTTCTTTTTCTTTTTCTTTTTCAACAGCAGCATCTAACTCAGATTCTAAGACACTTCTACCTAGTGAACTTTGAGAATTTCATTGACAGAACATACAACCCATATGAAACTGACTAAACATTAAAAAAAATTATAATCCCAATGCTAATCTGTGATAGGTTATTCAGTTATTATTATTATTTTTTTTGAAAAGACAAAAAAGCATGGGTTAGGTTATTCAGTTGAGAACAATAACAGGCTGAAACAAAATACATTCATCATGGGAAACAACAAACCTCAATTTTATCCATAGAAGCATTTATGTCCTTCTCATCAAACAACATATCTTCAACTGAAACTTTGCTCACTTTCATATAATCTGCCAAAAGCAACCTATAGATAGCCTTTGTTGCATAAGTCATAAAGACTCGGCCCTTGAATGTGGTCTATCAAAGGTTATAGATATGTTAATTATCTGAAAGGAGGGAGGGAGAGAGAGAGAGTGAGTTTAATTTTCATTTAGAATGTATAAAGTATATACCTTCTCAAGGAAGTAAGGTACGGATGCAGCATGATCCAAGTGAAAACTGCAAGAAAAAAGTATGACCTAATATTAGTACATAGATGATAATGAAATGAGGTAGCAGAACTTTTGTTCGTACAAACTAACAGGAAAAACCCAGAGCATTCGGAACTTTTAAACAGGAGTTAGACAGCAAAAGGTGGAAGACAGACACATGCACATACATGTAGCAAGAAAAAGTATTGACATGTAAAAGGCACCAGCCGATCTAGAAAATACATTATGTTCATACATTCTTCACAATAGCCTGTAATTGCGATGCATGGGTTCTCACATGTGACAAAAAATCTCTGCGCAATTGCAGATGAGCATGGTAAAAGTACAACTGATCCTAAGAAGAGAGCCTCTTTTAATTTCCTTCATTCTCGTTCTAATTTTTTTTTTTCCTTTGTTTGGTGACTGGTCATCCACTCATCCTCGAGTCAACTTGGGATCTACCACTTACAAAAGGGAGACTTATGCCACTAGACCAAATGGGCGCGGACACCTTGATTATTGTTTGGGTGACTTTTGTTATGCTTTCTGCATTCTTGTTTTCAGTTTACTGTTGGATGAGAGTGGTACCTTTTTGGACTGCTACTCCATTAGCACTAACATAATTCCCCGAAAAGAAATAAAGCCAGAGACTTGAGCAAAAAAAGAAAATGAATTAAGGGAGATGGAAAACTCCTCCTCATCAGCAAATTTTGAGAAGAACTAATGAATGCCAAAGACGAAAAAATGGTAGGACCTTCACGAAGTTCTTAAGACATCTTAGTTATCCTCCTCTGGCGGCAAAACCTAAGAAACTCTTTAGCGGATCCAAGTGATAATTTTGTCCAGACATTCACGTGCTCAACACCTCCATGTGTTTGCTCATTCTTTGATGGATTAAGGGGATGTTGTTTGCTTAAACACTTGAAAGAGGTTTAGGCAGAGGCAAAAGCTGCTGATGGGCCGGGAAGGCTAAAAAGAGTTCAAAGAATTGCCTCCAAGAGGTTAAGCAAGGACAACTGAACAAGCAAAGCATGCTGGCATACTAGGTTCATCTTTTAGAAAAGGAACTCTACAAGATTAGATTTGATTCTCACCCTTATTTAACATATAAGATGAGGACTCAAATTTTATGAGCTAAACTATTAGGATGTTATAAGAACTATGCAATAACCTCCTTAGAGCACTTTAAAGACATAGCAAGCAAAAGATTAATGACCGGATACCTTAGTACCTAATATAACAATAATCAACCCAACAAGCACATGCCACAAAGTAGTTGAAAAACAAAGTAGAAAACTTATATGTTTAAAGAGCCATGAAAGAAGCTTTAGCTTTCCGATTTAATTCATCTACTCCAATAAAGGTTGAGAAAGAAGGGTGAATCAATTTTATACAAACAGGAGTAAATCATTGGGGTTAACTAGATAAAATAAAATAAAACTTCAGGACCCAACGTGTCATGTATGATACAACACAGGGTTGTTCTGTTTATGGGTGCACAAACAAGTGGTGTCTGAGAAGCAAGGACATAATAGTACTAGACAAGTAATACAATACAAGTCTTCAAGATACTAAGAAGTAGAGAAAATAGAAACATACTGGGTTATGAGAAGGACATCAATTGTGGAAGGATCAATCTCATCAAAGTAGGGCAAAGCAGCCATGCCCGAGAAAGCGGGATTGATTCCGCAATCAAACTATCAAAGCATATACAAGGTGAGTGAGTGAGGAGAAAATGAATGAATGATTGATTGAAGAACTGAAGAGAAACATACCAAGACATTTTTGCCTTTGTAGGACATGTACACGCAAGAGCGACCAACTTCGCTACCACCTCCTAATGGAGTCACAATCAGCTTATCTTCCTGTTTTGCTGCTGAAGACGACGATGCTTCACGCCTCTTTTGTCCCCCCATCGAAGCCATTTTGGTAAAACTGAATCTGAAAAGTAATCAGCTAAATGAAAACCCCAAGGCCACCATACACACACATGAGGAGGCTCAATTGAATTTCAGATTCTTACCTGTAGTCTTCTGCCAATCCCAGCCGTGAATTCTTGGAATGGGCAGAGCCGTCTTTATAAGATATTTAACAAATTCAATTTTTATAGAAATTACGTACAATCTACTATCATTCAAATTTAGTACTTCTGATCAAAATCAACAATCATCAAACCATTTCAATACAAAGCAATCCGTACATTAAGCTTTATATTGCATATCAGATACAAATTCATGTTATAAATTTTTCTGCATTCTGATAATATACAGCAGTATTCATACAACAAAATTCAGGGCACCTAGTTCATCGTAAAAAAAAAAAAGGAGTTCAGGGCACCTAGACATATACCAAAACTATCTTCTACTCGACAATACTCGAACAGTCAAACCAATTATCTGGAAGCTGGGATGTCCAGCCTCTTGATCTTATCAATCTTCTCCTTCGTAAATCACTACATTACACAAGAGTAATTATATTTAAATAACAAAACTCAATCTTCATGATCAAAATTACTAATTATTCCCCTTAAAACACGCAAATTAACTGCTTATATATAGTAAAAACACTACAACGGAATAAAGATCAAAGCAAGGTTCATACCTGCTAAGTAGGTGATTTTGTCTTTTCGATGCCGAAAAGACGACGGAATAAGTTGCTTAAGAACACCAACACTCCTATCAAGATTTCCAAGTCATCAAATCTGAGATGCAACAAAACTTTATATCAAAGAAGGAACACGACGAGGTGAGAGTAATGGGGACGCAAAACCTTGCTATTTAGGTTTCTACATCCAAAATAAGCAACGCCGATTCAAAATAAACCGAACAATTTGATCAGCAATTTACAGATTACAAGTAAAAAATACACAATTCTAGTAAGGTTATGTAGAAAGAGAAATAACCTAAAATCGGCAGCCGAACTGGGGTCAAAATTTTGGGGGGTTTTTGAGATACAGAAAAACTGAAAGTAGAAGATGAAAATCAATCCATAGTAGCGGCGGAGTGTAACCAAGAAAAGCAATAGTCAGAAGAGAGAAAAGAGAGGTGGAGAGCGGAGGAATTTACCCGTCACACCCACCGATTGGAAATAGAGACAAAGCAGTTTTTTCGTTTTTTTGTTTTTTTCAAATAGAGACAAAAGCAGTCTATCACGCTATCCATAACAGCTGGCTCATTTTAAGCGATTATATTCGTGTCGTGTTTGGAATGGCTAATTTTAAGCGATCATGATTATTCGTGCTTCTGTTCACGGTATGTTGCCCGGCCTGGTCCATGGCTCGAACTCTTGTTGTGTCAGGTCGTGCTCGGACCATCTCAAAATTAGGCAAGGGCTCTTGACTAAATGCCCAAATTTAGCCCAACAAGTGTCTACTTACTCCACTAAAAGATTTGTGTACTCAGTCACCCCACCTAAAGGTAAAAAGACAAGTTTGGCCTTCGAATAATTAAAGTCATTGCAGATTGCGCTGGAAACCTCACTGGAGGTCGCTGGACTCCAGTCACCGGTCACCGAAGGTTGCTAGAGGTCGTCGGAGATGTCGTTAGAGACTTCTAAACTCAACAAAAATTTTATTGGGGAGCAATAAAAGTTTATTGGGTATTATTGATGGGCAATAAAATCAGACGCCGGATTCTGGCCACCGATTGCCCGTTGCGGGACTCTGATCACTGGTCATCGGAGCTTGCCTAAGGTCCCTAAAGAAATCGTCAGAGATCTTATAGGTCACCGGAAACTTTTATTACCCCTATCGGAGCTTACGAAATAATTTTAAACTTTTATTGGATTTTATTGGGGAGCAATAAAAGTTTATTTGGTGTCACGCCCTGGACCCAGTGTCAATGAATTTTAAGCACCTAATGCCAAATCCAAGGTGTGAGTGTTACAAAGCAAAATGTAAATAAACTCTTCCTTCTAGACTAGTCCAACCCACTTCGGTTTATCAAAATCTAAGTACTTCTCTGCAAAAGGTATTAGAGATGGGTGGGTGAGCAAAACCACGCTCTCAGTGAGTATATCATGTAATATACCAGTAAAGCCATGTCATTTTACACACGCTAGAAAGTAATATATCGTATACACAACAATTCACATCAATTCATCACATTACATCATCCCTTCTTATTGATTATCCTTCAATTTAGTGTACCTCACGAGAACCCTGTTGATACCTAAATTTCCACAAGTTCAAATTTAACGAATGACAAGCAAAAGGGATGAGTCATCAACCTCATGACCTAATTAGGTGTGATGCCCCGGAAATTCGTATTTACTTTCCGAGGATTTTCTGGAATTTAATTAGTGGTTGTTGGAAGGTTTCGTGGCTCGTGGATGGAGCGGAAGTGTTTCGGATGAATTTGTATTCGAAAAGTATGACTTTAGGTTGACTTTTGATTCGTTGCGATTCTCCGAAAACTTCCTTCATGAAAGTTATAGAGCGCGTCGATACGAGTTCGTGGATATGCGGAACGCGAGAATCGGAGTTCGTATGAAGAAGTTATGGTCTTCTGAAAAACTTTCCATTTTGGTATAAAATGACAAAAATTCCGAAAATTGCAAAAAAGGCCAGGTTTCCATTTTAGGAAACCCAGCTCTGTTTTCTCTCTCCCCGAGCCCGAGTCGCCTCTCCATTTTCGCCGGCTTCGTTCTCCCTCCTCCGGCCACCATAGGATGCGATTCAAAGTGGGTTCTCTTCGCCTCAATCCCCTCTTGAGGTCTGTGGAAGAATTGGAGCATGAAACGAGCTGTGGAGGGCGGTGCAAGGCCGAGAAGTTTGGCGGCGGAGCTGCGTCGGACCCAGGTGTGAACTTCCGATTCCGGCCACCTTTGCCGGTGATTCTTGAGGGCTTTGAAGCCCATAGGACGTTGATGCTTCTCCCAAAGCGGCTTGGGACGATTTCACTTGTGGAGGACAAATCGAAGCTTTGAAATTCTAGGGTTTCAATCGGTCCGGTTTGTTCTAAGGTAAAATTCGATCGATTGGTTTATAATTGGACTTTGCTGTAGTTATGAAAGTTGAAATTGGAGTTGAGATGAAGAACTTTGGTGTTGGAAGTTTTGTCAAATTTCGAGTTTGGTTTGGCGGCGGTGCCGCCACTGTGGTGGTGTTTTCCGGCGGTTTCCAGCCACCTCAGGGATAGTTTCTGTTCCTGAGTTCGATCTACTCGTCGATACGAGCATTTCGATATATTGTTTGTAATTTTTGGAGATCGTATGAGCATGTTGTGATTTTTACTGTTTTGGACCGTTCGATGTTTGGATCCGTGAGGATTCGAGCTTCCGATTGACTTGTGATTTTGGCATATCGATCGTAGAAGTATTCCGGAGACATTGGGTGGTCTCAGATGTGGTTTCGCCTTGATTGGCGTCACCTTGGGAATTTTGGTTCGATTTAGGGTTTCGAACATTATTCCTTGTGATTCGTTAACTGAATCAGAGTTGTGTTTCCTTAGGTACTTTACGAAGTATTCTTTGGACGGCTATTGTGATTGGCTGCTTTGTTTTGTATTGAAGACGCAACGGGAGTTTCGAGGTGAGTAATCTCACAATGTTCATTTACGAACGGGCTTACTTTATCGTTTTGTTAGTTGTTTAGTTAACTGCAAACTAAAGTTGGTATTAGTAGGCATTCCTGAGCGAATGACTACGCGTATATATATTTACGCGAAATATATATATTCTTGTGGATGGTATTTGATGAATAATATGCATGATGATGCTTATATTATTGTTGAATGTGACTTTTCATGGAAACAATATTGTGGAAAAAGATGTTTTCTATTGTTGAAATGTATTGAGTTTGATGTTACATTTTTGAGTCAAGCGTGACTCATTTAAATGTATTGGTCTTTGTACTAAGGGTCACAGATGGTGAGCAGGGATAGGAAAGTCGAAATTAGATAATTGTAACGTTTTAGGTCAGGTGTGACTTACTTAACGTTTGACTTTGAGACCAGACGGTGTCTAAAGATCATATGTCACAGGTGGTGACAGGTTGCAGATGGCGACCTTGATGTTTGATTTCATGATCAGACGGGGTCTGAAATCATATGTCACAGATGGTGACTGGTCGCAGATGGTGACTAAGGCAGGAAATAGGTAATCACGTCCTTGGTAGGACGAGTGATTACGATTTCAATAGAGCTCTAGTCTGTCCGCCGTGCTTTGTTTCTTGATTGAAACGTGATTTGTTTATTGATTTAAACGTGATTTGTGTGAGTTTATCTCGTGATTCGTGTGGGTTTATCTCGTGATTCGTGTGGGTTTATCCCGTGATTTGTTTATTGATTTAAACGTCATTTGTGTGAGTTTATCTCGTGATTCGTGTGGGTTTATCCCGTGATTTGTTTATTGATTTAAACGTGATTTGTGTGAGTTTATCTCGTGATTCGTGTGGGTTTATCCCGTGCTTTGTTTATTGATTTAAACGTGATTTGTGTGAGTTGTTTCCTCGATCGAAACGTGCGGGCTTTTATCCCGTAGTTTTGTGCGAGTTGTTTTGAGTTACTCATACGGGCTTGCAAAAGCTTACCAGGTTTGTTGTGTGACAACCCGGTGCACCATTCCAACGGTGTAGGGGTTAATCCTGCATGGTAGGATAATCGGGGCTGAAGCTGAGGTAGCTTGTTGGCAGCAGAACTGGTAGGAAGCAAACTTGTCTGGATTTGCCATTGTTATGACTTCCGCTATGTAGTAAACTCTGAGGAGCTTCTACGTTTTACTTTGTTGTTGACAATTCAATTCGTAAGCTTATGTAATATATGACTCTGTAGGAGGGTCAATATTGACATAGTGGGTTGAGGGCATCAATATGTATATTGTATAAGGGAAAAAGTTTTCCAGGTATTTGGTATTAATGGCTGAACGTTCACGCATGTATAATTATGGGATTATATATCGATTTTTATTTGTGTTAAAAATCAGGGGCGTGACATTAGGCCTTCAAGCAAGCCCACTTCATGTCAAAAGGAGGCTCTCTATTTAGCAAGCGATACTTAGAAGCCCAAATTCTCAAACGATTAACATGCATTTTCCAAGAAGCCAACACGCTTATTTACCATGCGATACGCGTAGACCCAAGCTACATTCGGGGCTTATATGGAAGGATGTGGTGTGGAAGGTAACAGATCCCGTGAGGCCCACATTAAGATAAAGTTCGTCAATAATTTTGGACTTGGGAACCAAAATTCATGCTTGATGGACAAAAGTCTTAATATGGGCTAGTGTGGAGGAATGAAAAGCAAGCCCAGTGAAACCCAAAGCCCATTAAAGCCATTCTCTCAACCAAAGTCCATTTGGCCTTTTACCCAAAGCCCATTAGAGTAATCTTCTCCCCCAGTCTCGCCCGAACAAGAAGCACCGCCTATCAGAATCGCTGCTAGGATTGGTGTTCCACCATTTCTGGCAAGAGCTCAAAATCGACGAAAACCCTTCTAACACAATCTCATCTCAACATTTAATAATCTTAGTAGACTGTCATCACAAGTTTCAATACCAGAAATTGAGAAACTAAAATCTTCAAAAGATCACGACAGCACAAATTCTGGGATGATCACCGTCCTAAACCTGTGCCACTGCCCTTCAGTCTCCTAGCTTAAAGAAATTTCCATAGCTTTCACAATTTATCTTCCCGAAATTGAGAGTGGTCTCTAAAAACCCTCAGTCCTTGTCACCAACCTTCTTCTTCCACCTTTGCTATAAAAAGCTGGTCTGCTGCTGTTGGAAACCAAGCCAGAACGACCCAGAAACTTCAAGTAAGAGATCAAGCTTCATCTCTAAAAAACCTCGCCATCAATACCCAAATAGCCTTATCCCGTAACCCAAAACCATGCCACTGCTGGAATTTCCTCCTCACTAAACTCACAGGCATCTAGCTCCCACACCATATCCACCTATAAGCTCTGTTCTCGTGAAATTAACTTCAATCGATGTTGTTATCATCTAATCCAATCACTGCTGTTATCATCTAAGCTCCATTTTCTGAAATCAATTCTCATCGCTGCTGTTACCATCCCGCTAGTCACAAGGAAGTTGTTCTTAGGTCCAACCTTTGATCAATTTCGGGCCTAGTCTCGCTTAATCAAGAGGGCCCTGCTGCAAAAGATCCAAAACACAAAATCGCCTTCAGAAACCCTAATGCCTTTCTCTAGCCCTATACCACCGTGTCACACATCCTTACATCGGCATAATCCATCAAGAAGTTCTCATGTTCCATGACTTGTAAAACAATGGATCCACCACATAATATATAGAGAGAATTTTAAGAACAGTACATGAACTTAAGGCCACTCCGAATTTTGGTGGCCAACGTTTATATAACCCAAAATAAGTACATGAACTTTTAATCCCGACCCAGTTTTCATACATGCCGTCACTAACACCGTTAACATCTATGCCACGTGGCATATTAATAAGGCATAGGTGTTAACGGTGTTAGTGACGGTATGTATGAAAACTGGGTCGGGATTAAAAGTTCATGTACTTATTTTGGGTTATATAAACATTGGCCACCAAAATTCGGAGTGATCTTAAGTTCATGTACTGTTCTTAAAAATTTCCCTAATATATATAAATTCCACATATTTCGCAAATAGACATGCTTCACTTAAAAATAGAGAGATATTTCGTACATAGATAAAATCATGCTTTTCCACCATTTTTATAGCAAATAAGAATATTTGAAACATATTACACAACCCACTCACCTCGACAATCCGAATCGCCTCCTAGAATACCGATCGTAAAACGAGCCTCCTAGAACGAGCCTTCTAGAAATCACCGTTGGATCTAACTCAAACCTCTAACGATAGAAAGAGGGAATCAAGACGAATCCGCAACCTTTCGTGGACCTTGAATCAGAGTTACGAATCAAAAATTATGATCCGTCGAAGTTTTAGAGGGAGAAAACTAGAGAAAGAAAATGTAGAGAGAGAAAGTCTTAGAAATTGGTACGGAATATAATGGGGATTCAAATTTGCTCACCACATTACTAAAGGTGGTGATATCACCACCCTATTAAAACTTGTCACGTTGTATAAATTTTAATCATGGTTAACTATAATGAAAAACTCATTAATTAATTATTTTATTTTATTTTTAATAAAATATAAAAGCCTCTCCTTCAGTCCTACAATTCTCTCTCTGTTTCTTCTTAATTGTCATCACGCTCTCTCACCCACCATCACCCACCATAGCTACACGACCCCAGGTCCTCAACCCCCTCTCCGGCTCCAGAGACAACGAGAGGCTAGCATTTTTTTTTTGCTTTGGTGAGGCTGAGAGCAAGTGCACCCGTAGTCAAGAAAAGGCAAAGTCGAGAAGTCAAGAATTCGACCAGTCAAGTTACTATTCACTGCCACTGGACATAGGTTTGCATCCGTTTTTTTTCTTGACCAGTCAAGACTGTTCACTTTTGACTGTTCATCTACTTTTACTGTTTATATTCCACTGTTCATCAAATATTTTACTTTTAATTTTAGTATTCATTTTTTTACTGTTTATTAATTTGGAGCGATCTGGGCCATTCAAATCCTCACCTTTTAATCTTAGCCCTCGGATTAAACTGAGTTTTGGGTATAAATATCCCTCCGCACAGTTCAACGACCAAGATCGTTCCAGAAGCATCGAGCTCCCTCGACCCGAGAGAGAGAACTGGCGACCCGTATGGAAGACCCGACCAAAACTTTCTATTCCGGCCATATCACGGCGGCGGACCACTGGCATTCGCTTCTTCTTGACGACGCCGGCGCACCTCTGGCCACGGATCGTCCATGCACGGACCGTGGAGAGAGATTCGAGCTCGGAAGCTTGAAGCTTTTCCGGCAATTTCTGACTTTTCCTGCGACTCCGGCCATCGTTTGGGTCACCTAAGGTATGAAACACAATCCTCTCGTCGAGCTCTAATCTGGGTATACTTACTTGTTGGAATTGATCGACTTTTAATGCTTTTCGATTATGGGTACCGTCGGCTTTGTCGGAGTTACCTTGCACTGCGGTGATTCTGGAATGTCTGGGCTTGTTTTGATGTTGGTTCTCGTCCTAGAATCAAGAAGTGATGATCTCGGAGCAAATCAGACCGAATCCGATCATCGTCCTTCGTCGAGTCTCTCTCTCTCTCTCCACACAACACGCTGACGTCAGCCACGACAGGTTTCTGCTGAGCTGGCAGCCGGCGAGCCTGGGCAAGAAAAAAGTCACGGCCTTGCCTTTTTTCTTGGCCTCGGTCATGAAAAGGCAAACCTTGGCCGGTGGAAGCAAAATTTTCCTTCTGCCCGGTCACCACATCATCATTCTCCCCTTTTGCCCGGGCAAAGCAAGACCGGTGCACTTGCTCTGAGAGACCTCTCTTTTTGGACGTCGTTGGCGGTGTCAAGGTCGGACCTTTGCTCCCTCCCTTCATCTCTCTTCCCTTTTTTGTGTCATCGATCTTCATTATGAGAAGGAAATCCAAATTTGCAAGATATGGATACATCAGAGACTAATGGTTTATCAAAGAAACAAACTAAGTTTTTGAGCAAGATTTAAAACTCGCTAGCACAAATTATCAATATATTGGACTCAATTTTGAACACAATGTATCTGAGTCGATGTCATTCACCGAATCACCGTAGCAGTTTTTTCTTTTTGTTTTTGTTTTTCAGAAACAGACCACTGATCGATCAAATTCAGACCCATCTGTGGTCTTTCCTTCTTGGTTTTCAACATGTTAGACAACCCAAGATTCAAAATTAAAATTGGATGTTGGATTTGAAAGAAATTCATATAAACACAGTTTCTGGTCATAACGAGATGAAGAGGAACATGGGAGAGAGACAAAAGATGGAGAGAGAGAGAGAGAGAGACGAATGGGAGGAGAGATAAGAGTTTTTTAATATTTTATTTTTGTGAGAAAATAGTATAAATTGTATCAGATAATGAAAAATTAGAAGGATTAACCATGGTTATAGTTTTGGACAGATGTTATGATTTAGTAGTGCGGTGGTATCACCACCTATTCATTTGTGGTGAGCAAATTCAAATCTTAGGCGGAGTTCCTATTTATAGGCTTGCCATGTGTCAACACATAAAACTTCCACCCAAGGTGCTTGAAACACTTGTCAACTATAGAACAATGTTCATGTCTATTTTTGACAAGTGGCAGATCACTAGCCTTTTAAAATAACAACAACGAGGCTGCTACTCCGTGGTCACCAAGTCATGCTTTCGACCAATAATGAGGCGTCACGTTGCCACCTAATTTGCTTTGCACCCAAACTTCAAAAATTCCTTAAAATAACTCAGGAATCGGAAAAATTCACCAAAAAATGCTGCAAACTCATGGCTACCTCTACTTTCCACTTCCAAGCTCAAAAATAAAATTCAACTAACTTTAAAATTCAGGATCTCACATTTGGTTTTATTATGGGACAATAAAACTTCACACCTATCAGGTGGGTTAAGTTGGGATAATATCGGTACAATCGTGGGTCACAGGCCACGTTTGTCGCCGTTCATAGTATCAAAGTGGGTCTCTATCCAATCACATCTCCAATTGTCATGGACCCAATTTGGGTTCATTAAATTGGCCATCGAAAATATTCCAATTGATTTGTTAATTGACCAAGTCCCTGATATGGGGCTTGTGTCCCAATTTCCAATGTCGGTGTTAGATTTGTTAATTGATTTTTCAAATATCCAATACAGGACTTGTGCCCAAATTTCCAACGTGAGAGGTGTGTCAGAGAAGAAAGATCTCACATTAGAAAAGTGACAAAAGATAATATAACTTATAAGTGGGTGGCTTACAGCCAATTGTACCTAATTATTTTGTGATTAAAACTCAACACCTATTAGGTGGTTAAGTTGGGACAGTATCAGTCATAGCGCGTTTGCGCTTTTCTTACCTCAAACCGCACCTTAATCGGCGGCGCCTGTTAAAACAGTGATGAGTGACAAAACCAATAGAAGTTAAAGTCCCCTTCCGTTTTCCTTTAGGCAAACCCAATTACCTTAATGGCTTAATATAATGTTCTTCATAGACATACATACTCCTATGAAAACAATGGATACGACTCTGCCTCTATAATGCCATGGTGAAAAGATTTCTTTCAACGCAAGAAATCTATATGCCGGTTGCCAATGCATGTAACATGTAAATGACTTTGATTTGCCAACTGAAACAAAAATGGTACTGTATATTTTCAAAACAATTAAACAAGTATATATATATATATATATATATTTTTTGGTCGAATAAACAAATATATATAAATTGATATCATTGTTATGTGTAATGGACAAGTCCAGCTAGGTATATCCACAACGGGTGTCTGATCGATGGTCAGAATTTGACAATATATATAGAATAATTCCATTTAGCTGGAAAAAATTCTTCCGTGCCTAAACAGATAAGATATATTATTTAAAAAAAAAAAAAACAGATAATATATATAAACGAAGTTTTCTTCGATCAAATCACATAATTGAAAGGATAGCCTCAAATTCTTGGCCTTACTGATTATGATTATATCCCACAGCTACACTCCACAGATGATCCACCTAATTGATAACTAATATATATATATCATATATGAGGATATATTGGAACTCATCTTTCATAGATCTGTTTGATTAATAATAGTTGACACGCACACACTTGAATTATGTAGTCTGCATTTTTCATATTGATATCGTCAGATTTTTTTCTTCTAACAAAACAACCCTCAAATTGGCAAGTTTTTAATGTATTGATGCAACACGTACTTGGTAGAGAGTTCTACATTTTGTGTTATTAAAGGACAATGGAGCCAATACCCTAAAAATCAAAGTTATAAGAAAATCATGTCTAATACAATCTAAGATCCAAAAAGACTTCTCACCAAATGATCAAACACTCCTCACGAACACTAAAATGAGTAATTATATGCACTATTAAATTATACTCGTGTCGCTAATAAATGACTTTCAAGACTAGAAGCCATAACATTAAAGTGCAAATCTCAGCAACAAGAACACAGTGAAGCATTTAAATTTGATGAATGGGGAGTGCAAGATTTCATTTGGTTTAAATTATGTACTTCACTTTGGCCTTTAACGAACAAGTTGGATATTTTTTTTTTATAATTAGCAAATATACTATAATTAAGATCACGTGTAATGCTAATGACAAGTTTTATATGCTAAATGGTTCAGCAATTTTGAACAGCGCTTTTTTGGTATAATAAAACAAACCTAAAAAGGGCTTCTGAGTATGTGAAAATTCGAAAGCGTACGTGTACGAACTACGAAGTAATCTCGTGAATCATGAAAGAAAAGCTTCTGGAATCTATAATATTTTGATCCTATGGAAAACAAGACAATAAGAATCCCTTTGTTTTATTAATTATGTAAAAGCTTTATTTTCAGCAAAATCAAATTACTAACAAAGTCAATTCTGAACAACTATACCGCAAAGCTTCACAGTTCACACGCTTTGTTTTTTTTTTTTTTTTTTTTTCAATAAAAAAGTTGGGCTCAATATGTCATTTGCTCTTTTTGAATATTTGTTTTAACAATCTTGCTCTTTCTGACTTGTGTTTACCTCTTTTCTCATTTATATGAACATAAAACTATAGAATACACTTTTCTCATTTATATGAACATAAGTATTCTACATTGAAGGAAATGGAGTTGGATAAGTAATGTTTTTTTTATTCTTCAAGTGATGTTCACTTGATCATCAGGTGATTAATAATTGTGTGGTGTGCTTTGATTTCAATCCTTAATATTATATTCATAAATTAGTTATCACAAAATATATCGTCAAATGAGCATGCTTAAAAAAAACAGCCTCATTTTATACTATCTTACGTGATGAATAAAGCAGTTGAATGTTTACTCAAACCGTGAAACCAAATGAAGAAAGTTATGATCTAGTTGCATGTAGCCCAAGATTGCTGCTTAAATTCTAGCAATGGTAACCGATTATAGATTACCCAAGAAGAGAAAAAGAGCCCCCTTGCTTTTTTGCTTTTGTTGAGGTTTCTCTCCATATCTTATAAATTATTAGGAGCATGTTGTATTCCACAACTTTCCTATGGCAGCCATTGACCCAGTGTGTCCAGGTCTACAGCACGTGCCCATAATTCAATTAGAAGTGTTGACTTACCAATTAAGTTAGAAGAGACTTCTACTAACTGATATTGCCAATTGGTAATTAGCACGTGCCCATAAACAGAAACTGATATTGCCCATAATTCAAGGAGAAGTGTTGACCCAGTGACCAGTGTGAGATACATCCAGGTCTACAGCACGTGCACATAAACAGAAACTGATATTGCCAATTGGTAATTAGCTAGGATTATATTTCTTCAGGTTATCAAAGCGTTAGTCTATATGTGAACTCGAACGGTCCTAAGTGCTTCAACTCATTATAAGTTATCCACTTATTTGACTTGAGTCTTGCCACACATGATATCACATGTGAGAAAGGTTTTAAATTTCTCCGAAACTGCCGAAATTTCCGTAATTTTGAAGTACCGAAACGAAATTCATATGCTATATCATTTCCGTAAGAAGTTTCTCGAAATTTTCCGAAATTTTCCGTACATTTCCACGAAATTCTTAATTTCCGAAATATCTACACACACAATATATATTTAAAAATTCACACCGAAATTTTGTCCGAAATTTCTCTAAAATTTCTGTTAAATTTTTTTGTCACCTACAATAAATTTTTACTTCACACTTTTATAGAGAAAATATGAAATTTTGATTTTTTTTTTTTTTTTTTTTTGCAATCAAGTTGAATGCTCCAACCATAACATGATTTCATTTTTGCTTCGTCTCAAATATTGTATGCTTTCATACACTGTAACATCATATTAGGTAATTCCACAATATCCGATGTATGGATTGCATGTGGAAAGGGAACAACACATACACATACAATAACCATGTGATGAAGTACGGAAATCATTTCCAAAATTCATGTACTTGGGAGCAGTATTGTATGATACTAAATGAAAGCAGTTCAACCAGCTAGATCGAACCACATCGTAGTAGCTTTTATATTCTTTTTGTTGTACTCATTCATTTTCATTCACGAGGTTTTGGTTTTACGTGCCCCGCCCCACCCCCTTGTAATTTTCTAATTATTAAAAAAAGTAAATCATATTTACATTATCAATATACAACACATTATCAATACACAATTACACATAGACAAAAACACTAGTTTAGCAATCTCGTCCATATAAAATATCATAATTCTATTATAAATGTATAATTTTAGAGATGTTACATTGTAAATAGGTTTATTATAGGTTAGTTTAGTCTATGTAAAAGTTTAATTCAAAAATATCATTTTATAAATGCAATTAATTTGATTTCTTTATTTTTAACCGAAATTTCCACCGAAATCGAAACTTTCTCCGAAATTTCCTTAAATTTGAAGTACCGAAACCGAAATTTGAAACCTTGCATGTGAGACAATTGAGTGTATGTTATATATTTTTTAACTCTGTATATACTTATTAGAGACTGATGACTTCATCTATTGTTAATTGATTTCGTGTTAAGTGAGTACTCAAATTTTTTTTAAGAGGAATAATGAAAATTTGATCAATATGGGAGAGACCACTAAGAAAAATTCACAAATGATATAAAGAGAAAAAAAAGCATTCTAGATGTTTTTCATTTATTTATGACTTCCCCACTGCTTAGACAAGGCCAGCCTTGAGGGCTGTTGCCTGAGGCAGCTGCCTCAGGCCACCGCTCTCCCGCAGGCCTCCGCCAATTTTTTTTTTTTTAAGTTTACATATATACGTTGTATAATTATATATTGTTCTTTCCCCCATAATCTGTTGTGTGGACGTGCTAGTGCAACAGTAACATAGTTTTGTTGCTGTTTGCAGCACCAAAGTTCGAAACAGAGTGGCCCCCCTCTTTTTGTCTTCTTTTTTCTTTCTTAATTAGTTTATGTGTAATTAAACGTTTTTTTTTTTCCCTTCTTTTTCTAGCTTCTATGGAAAGAATATTTTGGAATGGAATACTAATGTATTTGCCCTTTGTTTTTCATTGGTTTCTTTTGTAATTAAATATATTTTGTTCTTTTTTATTTTTTTGAACTTCTAAGAGAAAAATTATTTTGGAATTGAACACCTTATTTTTTTTAATTACTATTAATGTAGGAGTTTAATATATATATATATATATATATATATATATTTTGTTCAATTTTATGATTGTTTTATGTGAGGTCATATTTTAATTATTTGGTTCAGATCTCCAAAATGTCAGGACTGGCCTGTGCTTAGATTATAACTTTTCACATTATCTTGAGGTCCTACGCACTGTGATTAGTGTTGGCCTCACTGAAAGTGAAACACGATGCAATTTGCTGCCTCCACGTGAATGAAAATTTGCTGTCAGGGTGAAGATCGATTGTTTCTGTATTTCGGCAAATATGAATAAAGAAGAAAGTGATTTCATCCACTTATGCAAATAAACGACAAGGTTGTACATTTTACCACTTCTCAACGCATTGATTTGGAACCACCTCACCTCTCTGGCTCTCTGCCTCTGTTTGCATGCGTATAAATTATCTGAGCCCCCAGCTCTGAGAGAGAATCAGTTTGTGACGATTTACCAACTTTGGAGGGATGTGATCCCGATTCAGAATTTTCAGAACTTCTGAAAATAATAATGGAGATTGAGCGAGAGTAAATTACACAAGTTGGTTAAAGAAGTCTTTAGAAAAAGGAAAGAACTAATCAGTGGAAATCACTAGGGTAGTTAAAAAAAAAATTCTTTCTCTCAATCTACCTATATATGGATTCAAACCAAAGCTTTGATTTAGAACAATTTAATTATATTAATCAAAGTTGAAAGTTAAGGAGGACCTCATGTATGTTACTGCTGCAATGCTGCATCAATAATGGGATGAGAAATTGGCCAGAACATTTTAATTTACTATTTTCCCCTATTGGCAAGGATACATTTTGATTTGATCATTTGAAAAAGATTTCTTGGTAGTTGGTACACGAACTCATTAAACAATGGTCGGCAAGCTCTAAAGTCGTGTATTTGGTTATGCTTGTATTTTCAGCTACACGGATTCTCAATAGCCAATAAACAAACTAGGAAGCGTAAATAAGTTACTGATTTCTACTGGAGCTTTGAAACACTCCCCAATCTTTCTCCATTTTGTTTCTCATAGAAGAATAAAAAAGCTTCAGTTTTGACCCAGAGACTTGTAGGTAAGAAATTCAGAAGTCTAGAGATTTCCATGATGAAATATTTTCTGCAAAAAAAAGAAGAAGAAGGTGGTGGCAAATGACCCCCGTGTCCTTTCCTTTTGAATGAAGTGGGGACTTGCGATTCCCCTTCAGAACATCTGTCACTAGTTACATCCAATGCAATAAGAAAATTAAACTTCCAGAAATAGTTAGAAACTGGGGAGCAAATAGTCTTCTTGACTCTAAACCAAATATCTAAAACTGATTTTCCATAATAATAATAAAAGGATTAAGAAGGAAAATGAATAAATAAAGTACTAATCATCACCTCTAAACAGGATTTAGAAAAAGGGTAAGGAGAAAAAGAACAAGCTTTCACCTAATAATCATCATAATATTCAGTACAAAGACCCAAATTGAACATTGCTACTAACCAGTCAATCTCAAAGGCATTCAAATCAAGAACCCATTTCCCCACATCTAACAATCCTTTTGTACAAAACCCAAATCTCCTAGCTAGATTTCCTGAATCTCATTGTACCCAAAACCAGAATCACATCAGAAACACACACACAAACAGAGGGAGAGAGATTAATCACAAACAGAGAGAAGAGCCTAAATTTTTCTGGGTCTTAATTTGAGCTGGATGCTTATTGGTTTGAGCTAGTAGTACAAGACCAAGCGCCTGGAGCAGAGAGAACAGAAGTACTTCCTCTTGATCTTGAAACACATGGGGAGAAAGCAAAACTTCCACTGAGACTCAACATCCACAGCTTCTACTTTGCCTCCACAGTGAGGACAGGACCCAGGAGCTTGTTGCCTTCCCAATTCCTTCTCTTCCTCATCACACACATAAACCAACCACATTTTTCTCCTGCCTGCAAAACAAGAATGAACAATCAATTCCCCTTTCCTCTCTTTGGTGGTTTTGTTTCTCTGCAATTTGCTCAGCTGGGTGTTATGGGGGATGGGGGAGTCTTGTTTGATCTGAGATTATAAAAGAAAGCTCTGCTATGTTGGGTTGGGGTTGGACAGTGAAATGGGATTGTGAACTGGAATGTGAAACTGAGGCCATCTTCAAGTCCTGTCAGAATACTTATGGACAGGGGGGAGAGAGAAAGTCGGTTTGGTGAGGGAGAGAATATTCCTTTTACTGAAATTAATTTGTAGGATTTACCTTTTTACCAATTACCATGGGATCATTATTTTTTTTTTTTAAAGATTTTATGATCTTTTTTAACATCTGCAAACTAACGCGTCACCAAAATGTGAGGACTCATATATTTACTTTAACAAAAAGGAATACTCAAAAAGTCATTTGAAAGCTATGCATAAAAATAACGTCATATTATCATGAGGTCACATTATCCAACAATTGGTAGTCATGTTTCATGTTTGGCAAGGTCTTTAAATCATTAAGCGTTACATCTAGTTGTTATCGCAAAATCTTTTTGCTCCATTATCATATCTTATGCTATTAGGGATTACTTATGCTACCATTAGAGTCTCTCATACGCTTCTCATCTTCCAACCGCTGCCTCTAAAGACTTTGACACATTGCTAAGCCAGTGTCACAGAGATTAGCCTGCTTTTTGACCATCGCTTGTATGATGATATTTCGATCTGCATTTATGTGATACCGTAGTCGCTTCTACGATCCAGATACAAAGTTTGATGATCGATCTTTGCAGGTTTCTCAAATTAAAATCTCTCCTACATGGTTGATGGTCGTGGGACCTCGAAGTTTCTGTTTTACTAGTTACGTAGGAAATACCTAAAAGGATGCGAAATACAAGTAAACTTTTCTTCATTTATTTTCCAATGGTCAGATTTGGTTTGTTTCTCCATTGCTCACGGTTGTTTCATTTTATCTACCCATTCTAAGTTAAAAGCCTCCTTCGCTTTCTTTTGCAGTGTTGTACAGATTGCTTTCTCACCTGTCACTGTTGGATGTGCGCGGGTGACCACACCCACCGGTCTCAATTTGTTTTCCCTTTTTGGTGAGTTTGGATTAAAGACACAATTACCCGATTTAAGTCCATGTCCCATTCCCAATTCGCATCTTGTTTTCTTCAACACATGGATTAAGACAAAATCCATGTTTTTTAATTAAATCAAACCAACACAATTAAAATATTTACGAGGAGCAGATGGACTCGTCCTCAGTTACCAATGTAATTTATGATATAAATGAAAAGGTTTGATAGTGGCTTCTTCATGTACACAATGTATAACACGTTATGTTAACTAATATACTCAATATACTACGTTTTTTTAAAGATTGAGTTAGACACACTCACATTAGAGATAACTAGTCTGTCATTTTCTGTTTGTTTCTAGAATACCAATTTATTAACCTACTATAATTATAATCATATTTACACGCTCAAAGTACATAGATTTATTTTCGTTGTCCCATAAACAAATGTATTACCCATTGATTACCAAGTTTATTGTTCCATAATAAATAAATTTATTATCTCACAATAAAATCTAGATTTTCGATATTGATTCGTTTCTAATTTTCTACTTCGATTACTTAGCTATTACGTGTAGGAAAATTTCTTACATATAGAAGGATAAAAAAAATTTATTGAGGAATAATAAAACTGCACTTTAAAATTTCTTTGTTGTTTATACACTAGCTATCCTAATAAAAATAGAAAAGAAAACGAGTACTTACCACTCACTATATCTGGATTCGAATTGAGACTTAGGATAAGAAAGAACAAGAAATATCCACCTAGGATCATTATCCATAATTATTTTATTTTTGTTGGACAAATTAAAGATCATTATCCATAATTAAGAAAAGATGAAGAAAAGCCACATTTTTGTGGAACAAGGGAAACGCCCCCACTCTCTCTCCAAGGTAATCCATGACGTCAGAACCTGGATCTGTTGGAGCCCTTATTAAAGGGTGGGCCCCCAGCTGACGTCGACAGCCCAGATTCACGTTTTGGCAGCGCCTGTAGCCCAGTCATCGACAAAAAAGGCCCAATTGTAAATTTAATTGAAGCCGCGTCGGCGCGTGGAATGTGGACGCAGACCCGCCGACTTAGCACACAGGAACAGGAACAGAAACAGAAACGGGAAGAAACGCATATTCGGAAGGTGGGCGTGAGCGTTTGCGCATGCATGCATCTCCTCTTTGGTTTTCTTTGCCAAGAGATAAGCCATTGTTGAAATTCACCGCGTCGGTTCGATTGGTATTACCTAGCAAATTGGTTCAATATAAAATTATAAATGAATACCGGCTTCATATAATGATAGACTAGTTTAACGTGATTGGGAACTAGTTTACGATTTTAGAAAGCTGGTCTACTGATATAGAGAGTTGGTCTACAATTGATGTACCGATACGTTAATATATATCATAAAATTATTCAAATAGTACAAGTATGAAAAAATTTCTTGTACATTAATAATGTGTACGTCAATAGTACACTCTAAATGAGAATGAGCTCTATCTCGAAAATAGTCTTTGTTGGAGCTTAATTAAAATATCCTCATTGACTTCATCATAAGAGAAGTGATCATCCTCCTTAGCGAATCAGAATGCTTATTAAGGACATTCTTTTCTTGACTTCAAAGTTCAACAACATCTCTCTCAAACATATATGAAGCAGAAGCAAACTTCTTGGCGGACTCTATTGTAAACATCAGACATTCCATTACAATTGCTAGTTGGAACAGATCGATCTCTACCACTCTCTTTTATGAATGCCTTTCATCATGATATGTTAGGTCTATGTTGTGTTAGGAGAGGCTTCTTGTAGCCTTTGTTATTTTATTTTTCTATAAAAAAAAAAGTCCGTAGTCTTGGTTGGATGCATTATAAAGGACTCCCATCTTCCTAAACGCTGTCTTCATTTGTCTGCTTATTGTTTTGACTAACAATTCGAGGCTCTGTATGTCAAATCTGTTGCATCTTCTAATTTTAAGTATTGATAATTAAACATATATGTACATAACTTTGTGAACGTTTTCGTATTCAAAGTCAAGCAAGTACATGAAATATAGGCATAGAACACTAGAACTTGATCTATTTTTCATAAATTAATTATGTATGATTTTTCTGTTTACCCCTTGTTGTGTCCCCAGCGTTCTATTTGAATCAGCTAAGAAGGGGAGTTAGTAGAGATTTTATTTTCTAAGTTTTTTGTATTTATTTCTGTCATCGAAAAAAAAAAAGTGTCCATAGCATATATTATATAACTCCTTTCCTACATATGATCAATGCACATCCTTTCCTACATATGATTAATGTAACGCCCCAAGCTGCACCTCACCAGCTTAAGCACGTCACAGTGCCGCGAGCCTCTAAAACATAAATCGAACGCTCAATTTACATTCTAGAGAACCGCTAGGCATTTTGTTTGAAAACTTTTCGTAAAACACAGCGAAAGCTAGAAATATTTTTGAGGTGAAAATCTTTGAGTTGCCCAAAAATCATTTTGTTCGTCCAGACTTGAAATGAATGCTCACTCAGGAGGCACAAGATTTAAGGACTAGGAATTTAACCGCGTTTGACCCAAGAATTCCGGGACACAAAGTTCGAGAAATAAAAAGCAGAATAAAGCCCAGAAGGCGGTTTACCAAACTTGTTCCGCACACCCAGCTCCGTCCGCCATTGTCCCGTCACCAGTGCACAGTACCTGCATCCATACTGTTGTAGGGGGTGAGCTTTCGTCCTCGCTGCTCAACAGGAACTCTACCTCAACTAGACTCAAAACCAATAAACAAACATTTGGGCTGCCCAGTATGAAAACATATTTAAACCAAATATTTAAAAGAACGACAAACTTTAATGATTTTCAACTTGAAAACCGATGCATGATGCTTAAATAAATACGGCGCCAAATCCAAGTATTACCTGATGGCCGGTCCCATAGACCCACTACACGACCTTACCTCAAATTAATTTATCACCAGGTAAGCGTAGCGAGAGCGTCCACTACCTAGCTACACACACGTACCGGGCCCGTCATTACAATCGGAATACCCGGACGACTGGCGTAACTAACCCTCCGGAGGTTAAAGGGATCGAACCCAAGGAAGTCAGAGCCACCCTTCGCTCTCAAGCCATCACACATTTTCTCACGGATTGGTTAGTATGCATTGCATTTTACATAACCAACCCATACCACTTATCATGCATCACATTAATAAAATATAAAAGAAAATCACCAACCGAGGAGAGTCCTGAATCCCTACCTGGATTCCGATGCGTTCTCTCACGTACTCCGAGAGTTGCGAACCTTCTGTTCCTCGGGTAACTGGAGTCCTAGATTCCGACATTTCGATAGTTAATAACTTTTGAACAGTTAAACGAAATCTCGAAGATTAATATATCGTCCAAACCAACTTTTCCTGGTTTGACCAGGAGTTGACCAAGGGTTGACTACTTTGACCATTTGACCATGTTTGACTAACACTGACCCGTTTGACCACGTTTGACCAATCTCGACAAGTTCGATAATTAACCCAGATTACCGACCATTTAAATGGTAATGTCGACCAAATACACATGTTTATACATTGAGTGTACCCAAATTACTAAGGCCACAAAATATATTACTTTTCATCTCTTTACTTATTACCCTTTCCGATAATACTCAAGCAACCGAATGTTACATCAAATTCTCAATTTCGCCAACGAATAAGTTCACTTTGCTTAACGATTGTGTCGCATAGTGATTCGACGGAATTACTATGGACACCCAATATTTTCCAACATAATTCTGACTCGATATGGGTGTACCTAATTTACTCTGGACACCCATATATTACTTTAAGCCACTTCCACCATATAATTTCAATTCAACACTAGTATTAGTCCTGAACAAAAGTCATCAAGACAACATACGACTATCAGCCATAGCAACACTGACAGAATATCAAACTTGATAATCATAACCCATTCAAAACAACCACTATGTGCATGTAATCAAGCTCGTACCCAGGATAGTCCAATTTCAACCAAACACCACAATTCAACAAATCTATCAAGAGTACCCAGAAGTACAGAACCTCAATTTTACCTTCTGGGGCAGAATTTGCAGATGAAACCTCGATGACGAAGAACACAATTTCCGGAGATAGCCTAGTCGACGCCGAGTCGATCAACTCCGTCCTACCTAATTCGAAGCTCAACCGGTAATGGAGTTCGACGTCTGCAACCCAGCAAGTTCGGGCTTTCTGCTCCAATTGATGTCAGCTTGCTCCTATGAATACACCCAAGCCGAAACTAAGCCGAGGAGAGGCCGAGAAACTGCCGGCGTTGAGGTACCGCGACGGAGGCAGAAGTAACCCAGAAACGAAGATGAGTTAAAGTTGATTGAATTGGAGAACTAATTAGACTAACATGTAGAGCACGACGAGAAGATGAAGTTTCATACCGAATGCGCCCTGAACAATGGCCGGAAATGGCTGAACTTCGCCGGAGCAGTCCGATCTTCTCACTGTCGTTTCTCCCTCCTCGTCCGGTGCATGGGCGATCGAAGACCACAATCGTGACGGCGACGATGAGACGAAGGCGATGGTGTCCGTGCGCCGGCCGGAGGTGGCCTGACGGTGGAGCGCCGACCGGGTTGAGGTGTCGGGTCAGAGAGCTCCCAGCTCTCCCTCTTTCTCTCTCTCGATCATTCTGGATCCATTCTGACTTGGTCCCCTTCCTTTAAAATGAAATCAAGGGCCCAGATCAAGCGGTGGAGAGAGAATAGATGGACAGGATTGCTCCACGTGTTTCTACTTCTTGAATTAATTTCTAATATCCCAAAACTTCAGACTACCACGATAAATAGCCCGGGTATCCGAATAAATCTCTGAAAATTTCCACGAACTCGTCGTGCGGTGTACGTTATTATCCAACTCCTAAGTTGAGGATTTCACTTGGTGGAAATTTCTGAAAATATTCTCGAGTACTTTGACAATTACCGAGATCGTAAATAAATAATTTGTCGAACGATCTCAATTTAAGCTTGATAAATTTTCCGGGGCTCACAGTTCCACCCCCCTTAAATAAATTTCGTCCTCGAAATTTCAGGATTGGTCAAACGGTCAACCATACTTCACTTTTCATGTCGGACTCCAGTACCCATAACAATTTCTCATTCTGAGTTCTTGTGGTACAACTGGATTATCACTAGTCATACATGTCAACACAGGAGCTAGCATTTCTCTTACCAAGTGTTCCTTATTTATCACCAACAGGATACACTTCGCTCCATTTCACTTTATTCTTCTGTACCCACAAGATTTTTCTTATAACAACCAGAATGAGTAATTTACCGTTTTATCACTCTCCTCATAACACTACCATACTTGGCATTTCCACAGACAATTCATGTCTGTACCAATTAAATCTGGGTAACTACCAACCCTGTTACCCTAACTCAATATTGCCACAGCTGGCAACTCGTAGACGATTTACGTCTCCATCCAATTCCCGCTTACTACAAGTACACCGTTAATCGGGAATTTGAACTTAACCATAGACCTACGCAACTACCCGTAGGTATAAATATGTTCCCATTATGGAACTTCCATCAATTATGAACAACAAGTAGACGTCGTCGTCACTAACATGAAATTCACAATTCACCGTGGAAGAGGACACTGTCCTCAGAAAGACAAACACTTGCGAAGTTGGCTTAGCATCCGTCTTTCTAATCAAGCTATATGGGAAAAGCACGACGGAACCTAACAGCCGATTTCTAAAAGTTATTCTACAAATTTCCACATGACGACACTTTACAACTTTTATCATAGTACACTCGAGTTCGTTACATATTCATTTATGACGCCGTCTTGGCTAATGCATCCACTTCACGAACTCGAAAGTGAAGTACTTCTTCCAACCACGTGGACGATATGCGTCGTGTTACCAACATCGAATCATGTTGCCCTACCTGCAACAACCACGTGCCAACGGATCTTTGGACACTAGTTCGACGAACTGATGATCAGTCTTGAAAATGAGATTTAACAAGTACTTCCGTCACTATCTGACGAAATTCGAGGATCACCGTTAAAGGTTTACCTCTTGAAGACTGAAGGCTCACACGCTTCCACACATAGCACAGCGTTGATCTCGAAAGCATCGCCAAAATTAGAGGAGCTGATGGTTAAACAACCATGAACAACACTCATAACGTACTTGACGTCAAAACACTTTTCCAGATCACCCGTCGTTCAGACCATGTCAAGCCATGTCGCTGAAGTCGCAAGTTGCGTTCCTAATGGTGACGACGCAAGCTTTCTACCTCTCGTTCTTTGCACGTCTCTTTCTTGCCTTTCGGTTGCCAATCGTCTAGTAGTGTAGAGAATATCCTCCCTTACTACAGTTTACGTTGAACTTGACCTATATGGATAAGCAACCGAAAACAATGCTCAAAACTTCGTTTTGCAAATTTCCTAAGAAAAGGAATTTGAGCTCTAGGAAATTCCAAATGATTTTCAATACCAAATCCGTAAACTTCCAAGAAGGGAAGTGAAAATTTTACCAAAACAACTTATAGAGAAGTTTTCAAAATTTTCCTTTCTCGTAAAGCAGATTTGGAAAAATGGCCACGACTTTATGTCTAGTTGAAATGAAGTGAAATTTTCCAGATCATTGGCCAAAATGCCGAACATTGTTGTGTTAAAATTTTCAAAATTTCGAAGCACTGGAAGTCATTAGAAATTGATTCCAAAGTTACTGCAACGGGAAAATCAGCAAAACTTTGAGATTAAAAATCTCAGCCTTGAGACTGTTTCGGAGGGTTAATATTCCTCACCTTTGGGTGAAATTGGTTGGAATTGAAAACAATTTTGAAATCACTTTAATCGAAATACTTTTGCAACCGGAAAAACTTTCTCAAAACACAAGATCTTTTAAACCTCGGAAACAATTGAAATGGAGAAGTCTAAATGTTGAACTAGCATGACTTCAACTACAACTAAAACTTCAATGATGTCAGAGAATTGAGAAACAAAATTAACCAAAGGAAGAAAATAAAAGTCAACGTAACTATTAACAAGGAAGAAATACTCGCAGTCCTTATAGGATCCTTACCGGTAACACGTGTTGTTGTAAATGGCCAGAATCCTAGAGAGTCGCCTGCCCTTCCTTGAAATACGTTTGACTTGATGACCTTCACCTAGAGTCGAGCCGTTTGGTCCACGAAACAAAGTAGCCTTATTTCCTCATACGTATGCGAATCTCGACATCTAGAAGCCTGAGTTAGTTATAGACTCGGAGTTCCCACCTCACATAGGTGTAAGTCGAAGAAACAAAATTCGCGAAGTCTCTATAGAGGTTGCACGGTGATACACACCTCTTCTCCTTCTTCCTTCACGATACGCTTCGGCCCATACTGACAACGCATTAACTTGCTAAAGCATTCCCGAGGAGGTCCACACACCGCCAAGTGTATCTTAAGGGCCTTTAGTCAAATTTATAAATTTTCTAATCACGTAGCTTCCTCGGCTTCCCCCAGAGCAATGCCTTCTTATGGTACCACTCGTCGAATCCAAGATTAGATTTTGGGACAGAGGCCGATCAAGTAGCTATTTGCTCTCTTCTCCGTGCCTTCAGATTTTACAATCCTAAGATTCCACAAGCAACGTCGATTGGCGAGCACTAAAGCACAGTAAACTCCTCTAACTTCATTTTGAAGTCAACACGTCCAAGCGAGAAATTTCATTCCGTTATTCAGTGGATTAAATAGCTGAAGATCCACTTTTCCGTGACTCATACACCAATGCACGAGTAATGTCAACAGGTTGTGCTCGACAAGATCTTCTCGGAATAACGATTCGAACTATCCGAGATTCCTTTGTTAAGCGACGTTTCAAGTTTAACACGAAAGCAACAATCAAGTACGTATAATCGATACGACAACTGGACTGATACAAGGTGCCACACCATAATGATTTCATTTCCAAAATAAACATCCCCACTCAAGCAATCAACCAAAAGAAACCCACAAGACAGTTTCCTTGTACAAACATTTTCTTATGGAGACTCAAAGTTTGTCGTTCACGTACCTTTTCCTTTTTACTTTTACCTCATACTGGGCCCACGTAATCTTTGTCACGGTCTGTGCACTGTGGAGGAGCTTTAGGTGGCAATGCTCGTTCAAATTCAATAAACAAATAATAGGATGAACAATAACTGGACTCGATAAAGATTACAAGACAGATGCAACATCGAGTCCTTCCAACAATAGTTCAATGAATAGGATTCACGTGATTATGAACAAGTTGAAAGTGAATCCATAAACCAATTTAACATGATGTATAAACATATAACAGTTGGACTTGAAAAGACTTTAAGACAAATCACAACAATCGAGTCTGTGGAAGCAATCAAGTAAACTAGACTCGACAAGATATCCAAAGAGGAATCAATTACCAAGTCCAACCTTAATAGCAACAAGCACAACTTCAACAGACCGGATTCACTGAACAGAGCAATGACAAGCAAAAGTTCAATTACAACGACAAGTCGGAACATAAGTCAAAGGGATCCAAAGGGGAAAACAAACAATAGTTCCGACTCACAAGAAGTTGAAGTTTCGGAGAATACCGCTAGAGTAATTTATTTGTCGCAAGTTGTATTCAGTAATTTAACAATTTTCAACCTCGGTATACATTAGGGGGATCCGGTGGCCAGTCGGGCCCTAAACCGAGTGAAGAGTTGTAATTATATGAATACACACTAGCAACAATCCTTTCAGGTAAACTTTCTTTTTACCCTCTCACAACCAAGGAGTGAACCGGAATTTCATGGTAAAGAAATTCCTAAAGTCTCCCACGTAACCGGAAATCCAGACTCTAGACGAATTTCGAAAAAAAACTTTTTAAATCAGTGCAAGATTTCGTTCAAAAACCTCAAATGTAAAAATCCACGTTGAAGTTAAACAACGATTTCCACTAAAACTTGCCTTTTCGGCACAAAGCATATTTCCGACAAAACACATGTCAAAGTTGGCTTGGGTTAAACACGTAAATAGTAAATACCGAAATCCAAACCTTTTGAACAGTAACGGGAAGTAAATCCCTTTTTACCAAAACGCCTTTCAAAGCACTTTCGCTTTTGGCACCCCTTCTTTTTGGAAACACCTTTAAAACCCGCTCGTGAACCGTTTTTCGAAATCCTTTTTCCGGAAACTTTCTTGAACGTTTTTCGAAACTAGGTCTTAAAAACCGAAGTCAAGCCTTTTTAAGCATTAGGTAGAAATTTTTCACAACTTTTCAAGTCAAAGGTTCGGAAACACGTTCTCGAACAAGCGTTTCCCAAGTCGACTTTTTACCAAGACTTGGAAATTTTCACAAGCCAACAAAAACTTTTTTCCGGTATCAGAGGTTTTTAAATTGTTGAAAACAAAGACTCGAAAGCATGGCTCTGATACCACTTTCTGTAACGCCCCAAGCTGCACCTCACCAGCTTAAGCACGTCACAGTGCCGCGAGCCTCTAAAACATAAATCGAACGCTCAATTTACATTCTAGAGAACCGCTAGGCATTTTGTTTGAAAACTTTTCGTAAAACACAGCGAAAGCTAGAAATATTTTTGAGGTGAAAATCTTTGAGTTGCCCAAAAATCATTTTGTTCGTCCAGACTTGAAATGAATGCTCACTCAGGAGGCACAAGATTTAAGGACTAGGAATTTAACCGCGTTTGACCCAAGAATTCCGGGACACAAAGTTCGAGAAATAAAAAGCAGAATAAAGCCCAGAAGGCGGTTTACCAAACTTGTTCCGCACACCCAGCTCCGTCCGCCATTGTCCCGTCACCAGTGCACAGTACCTGCATCCATACTGTTGTAGGGGGTGAGCTTTCGTCCTCGCTGCTCAACAGGAACTCTACCTCAACTAGACTCAAAACCAATAAACAAACATTTGGGCTGCCCAGTATGAAAACATATTTAAACCAAATATTTAAAAGAACGACAAACTTTAATGATTTTCAACTTGAAAACCGATGCATGATGCTTAAATAAATACGGCGCCAAATCCAAGTATTACCTGATGGCCGGTCCCATAGACCCACTACACGACCTTACCTCAAATTAATTTATCACCAGGTAAGCGTAGCGAGAGCGTCCACTACCTAGCTACACACACGTACCGGGCCCGTCATTACAATCGGAATACCCGGACGACTGGCGTAACTAACCCTCCGGAGGTTAAGGGGATCGAACCCAAGGAAGTCAGAGCCACCCTTCGCTCTCAAGCCATCACACATTTTCTCACGGATTGGTTAGTATGCATTGCATTTTACATAACCAACCCATACCACTTATCATGCATCACATTAATAAAATATAAAAGAAAATCACCAACCGAGGAGAGTCCTGAATCCCTACCTGGATTCCGATGCGTTCTCTCACGTACTCCGAGAGTTGCGAACCTTCTGTTCCTCGGGTAACTGGAGTCCTAGATTCCGACATTTCGATAGTTAATAACTTTTGAACAGTTAAACGAAATCTCGAAGATTAATATATCGTCCAAACCAACTTTTCCTGGTTTGACCAGGAGTTGACCAAGGGTTGACTACTTTGACCATTTGACCATGTTTGACTAACACTGACCCGTTTGACCACGTTTGACCAATCTCGACAAGTTCGATAATTAACCCAGATTACCGACCATTTAAATGGTAATGTCGACCAAATACACATGTTTATACATTGAGTGTACCCAAATTACTAAGGCCACAAAATATATTACTTTTCATCTCTTTACTTATTACCCTTTCCGATAATACTCAAGCAACCGAATGTTACATCAAATTCTCAATTTCGCCAACGAATAAGTTCACTTTGCTTAACGATTGTGTCGCATAGTGATTCGACGGAATTACTATGGACACCCAATATTTTCCAACATAATTCTGACTCGATATGGGTGTACCTAATTTACTCTGGACACCCATATATTACTTTAAGCCACTTCCACCATATAATTTCAATTCAACACTAGTATTAGTCCTGAACAAAAGTCATCAAGACAACATACGACTATCAGCCATAGCAACACTGACAGAATATCAAACTTGATAATCATAACCCATTCAAAACAACCACTATGTGCATGTAATCAAGCTCGTACCCAGGATAGTCCAATTTCAACCAAACACCACAATTCAACAAATCTATCAAGAGTACCCAGAAGTACAGAACCTCAATTTTACCTTCTGGGGCAGAATTTGCAGATGAAACCTCGATGACGAAGAACACAATTTCCGGAGATAGCCTAGTCGACGCCGAGTCGATCAACTCCGTCCTACCTAATTCGAAGCTCAACCGGTAATGGAGTTCGACGTCTGCAACCCAGCAAGTTCGGGCTTTCTGCTCCAATTGATGTCAGCTTGCTCCTATGAATACACCCAAGCCGAAACTAAGCCGAGGAGAGGCCGAGAAACTGCCGGCGTTGAGGTACCGCGACGGAGGCAGAAGTAACCCAGAAACGAAGATGAGTTAAAGTTGATTGAATTGGAGAACTAATTAGACTAACATGTAGAGCACGACGAGAAGATGAAGTTTCATACCGAATGCGCCCTGAACAATGGCCGGAAATGGCTGAACTTCGCCGGAGCAGTCCGATCTTCTCACTGTCGTTTCTCCCTCCTCGTCCGGTGCATGGGCGATCGAAGACCACAATCGTGACGGCGACGATGAGACGAAGGCGATGGTGTCCGTGCGCCGGCCGGAGGTGGCCTGACGGTGGAGCGCCGACCGGGTTGAGGTGTCGGGTCAGAGAGCTCCCAGCTCTCCCTCTTTCTCTCTCTCGATCATTCTGGATCCATTCTGACTTGGTCCCCTTCCTTTAAAATGAAATCAAGGGCCCAGATCAAGCGGTGGAGAGAGAATAGATGGACAGGATTGCTCCACGTGTTTCTACTTCTTGAATTAATTTCTAATATCCCAAAACTTCAGACTACCACGATAAATAGCCCGGGTATCCGAATAAATCTCTGAAAATTTCCACGAACTCGTCGTGCGGTGTACGTTATTATCCAACTCCTAAGTTGAGGATTTCACTTGGTGGAAATTTCTGAAAATATTCTCGAGTACTTTGACAATTACCGAGATCGTAAATAAATAATTTGTCGAACGATCTCAATTTAAGCTTGATAAATTTTCCGGGGCTCACAATTAATGCACACGTCGACCCAAAGGTTGATAATTCACACGTCGACCCAAGGTTGATAATTGACAGCATCTTGGAACCAACCTACATAAGCAGTTGTTTTATACTTTTATATACAGAGAGGTCATGATCAACGAAGGGAAGGTCAAGTGGGGTGGTTAAAATGTTGCTTTACCATAAATAAAAATATGCAGCAGCAGTACAGAATTCAGTTGTTGTTTTGCTAGCTATCGGCTAGTCCAAACAGAGCAAGTTTTACTCGTGAAAAACATGCACTGCTACCAATGAGTACGTGCGTAATTCTAATTCCAGAGCCGTGTTCGGGTTCATATGGAACGAGTAATCCGATCCTCTACAACAGGGAAAGTGTAAACAATGTATTAAAAAACACCTTGTGAATACATAGATATGGGCTTGTGAATACATAGATATGGGTTCGTCTATATTACATATTGATACGAGGCTATTTTTGATTCAATTCAGAGAGACTGTTCCATATATTAATTGACTACTTCTAATACTTCATATAACAGTATATATGGATGTACCGTAAAATTTCTTTATAATAATTTTATTAATTATGATGCATATAAGGGTATAAGTATAACCACATTTCACAACAACCAAGCGGACATGAAATAGCCTAAGATCAAAAGGTTACAAGCACTACTAGCAAAATGAGCAATACACACAGATTTTATACATACTGACTTTCACACTGATAAAAAATCAGTGGGTTTTAGTTTGTAGATACAAATATCCGTGTGAACTAAAACTGGGTCCCATATACACACATGCTCACACTATCACTCACTGAAATCAGTGTAGCTAGACTTTCTCACAGATATCTGTATGTACCAAATATCTAACATATACTGATATCCGTGTGAACTAAAACTAGGTCCCATATACACACATGCTCACTCTATCACTCACTGAAATCAGTGTGGCTAGACTTTCTCACAGATATCTGTATGTACCAAATATCTAACATATACTGATATCCGTGTGAACTAAAACTAGGTCCTATATAAACACATGCTCACTCTATCACTCACTGAAATCAGTGTGGATAGACTTTCTCACAGATATCTGTATGTACCAAATATCTAACATATACTGATATCCGTGTGAACTAAAAACTGGGTCCCATATAAACACATACTCACTCTATCACTCACTGAAATCAGTGTGGATAGACTTTCTCACAGATATCTGTATGTACCAAATATCTAACATATACTGATATCTGTGTGAACTAAAAACTGGGTCCCATATAAACACATACTCACTCTATCACTCACTGAAATCAGTGTGGATAGACTTTCTCACAGATATCTGTATGTACCAAATATCTAACATATACTGATATCCGTGTGAACTAAAAACTGGGTCCCATATAAACACATACTCACTCTATCACTCACTGAAATCAGTGTGGCTAGACTTTCTTACAGATGTCTGTATGTACTAAATATTTAACCTAAACTGATATCTGTGAAAATGATTTTACACAAATATTCGTCACTATTAAAAAATTATAATTTTTAAAATAATTTTTCATTTACACGGCCATCTGTAACAATTGATTTTTCACACTGTTGTCAGTATGAATGTGACGGTGATAGTAATACCAGTATGAAGTTTCACTCAGTTTTTTTGTAGCAAGTGCTACTTTTCCCACAAACATTTGTGGCAATATTTGTTTAAGAGATGGTTCTGACAAAAAAAAAATAATTGCATCTCACACACAGATATCAGTGTGAATTGAGAATTAAAACGATTAGAAAATAGAAACAAATCGCGCGCACAGATATGCGTTTGCATTATTGTTGTTGATTCCCACAGCTATCAGTGTGAAACCTAATAATAATTGTTAATTACCCCTAAAGCTGGTCATTAATAATTACCACACACTATTAAAATTGCATTATGTATTAATTTATAATAGAATTGTTATAAAATGTGCCATGGCTGACAGATATTATGAATCTTTGTATTAATTTAATAAGTAGAGGTTGCAACAACCACTACTTCTGCTCTCTCAGTTTCTCACTTCTTCCTCTTAAGTTTGAAACTTTGAGTCTTTATCTTTTCTATAGGGTTTTCGTTTTTCTCACTATGGCCTCTACCGAGATCGAGTTTCGTTGCTTCGTCGGAGGGATGGCCTGCGCCACCGACAACGATGCGCTCGAAAGGGCCTTCACTCCTTTTGCCGAGATCATCGAATCGAAGGTCTGTTAGTCGCAGAGATAAGATGGATCTGATCTGTCCTCTCATCTCTGTGATCTGTGTTTCTATGTTACTTGATCTATAATACTACTCCCTCTGTTACTATATGTCACTGTGATTCTTGTGTTTTACTATCTCAAAATCGGGTAGTTCATCTTCATCTTTCTAGATTGAAGATCGATCGGTTCCTTTATTATTTCTTTTTGTTTTGATCTGTTTTGTGATTCTGATTTGTGTTTATGCTCAGATCTGATTCGATTTTGGTTTGTTTGTTTTTCAGATCATCAATGACCGTGAGACCGGAAAGGAAGGGGTTTCGGATTCGTCACCTTCAACAACATAAAGGTAGCAGCCGGGGCGGCGGTGGTTACGGTGGCCGTTGTGAAGGCGGAGGTGGTGGCGTGAGGGTAGAGGCAGTGATACAGCCGCGGGGGTGGTAGCTATGGAAGCGGTGGTGGCCGAGACTGTGAATCTGAAAATTATGACTAAAAATACATTTGACTCAGGAAATTATTATCACTAATTGTGATTATATTAATTAATCTTTAAAGTAAATTAAGAAAAACAAAAATGCAAAAACGATATCCTTAATGGAATATTTATAGAGATGGGTCCGCCGCAGAAAATACTTCACACTGATATCAAGTACCAAATATTTTTAATGGATATACTAGTGTAGAGATGGGTCCTGCAAAAATTCACACTGATTTTTTTATCAGTGTGGAAAGACCAAAGGCCACCCCCCTCAAATGGGACAGAAATCTGATCTGTGAGTGTAGGGTGCCTATTGGGCTTCCCACACAGATATCAGTAACTATTACATGTTACAGCTACTGATTGCAGTCTGTGTGTATAAGTAGTTTTGCTAGTAGTGAAGGGCATGCAGCCCTATCCATAATGGTTAGGTAGTCAAACCACTTATCGAACAAATGATAACATTGTGATCGGTCGACATGCAAGAGCCTAAGCCTCGAATACTCTAATCGATCGATCTACGTAGATAACAAAACTACCGACTTTATGATCGATTAACTCAAAAAATTTGGGGTCCGATACGATCGCCTCAGATCACACCCTCAGAATCAGCCGTGTTTTGTGATACGTACACGTCTCGTTTTGGAAGTCAAGCAATTAATCGATATATACGTATACACACATGCACGCACACCTAATTAGTAGGCATAGATCGAACACTAGAACTTACTCTACTTCATACAATAGAACGACTGAACGAGTAGTCCCATCCTCTACTGTAGGGAAGGTTGTAAGCAATAGTCGTTTCATATATTATCATATTTTTGCTAGCTGCACACACTGTGTGGAGCTCGACCACGAGATAGTGGTTTAGGGAGACGACGTCAATAGTCGTTTCATTATCATATTTTTGCTAGCTGCACACACTGTGGAGCTCAAGAGATCACATGAGTGCGTGCATGCATGTGTACTATAGAATCCTCTTGTTTAATAAATCGATTAATATTAGTTAATTGTTGTTTGGTTTGAGCAAATTGTAATTGTATATTAGTTTAATTGACCTGTAACTCTGTAAGGATAATGCATGCGTTATCTTTTTTGATCAAACTCTTTGATTTTTGAGCTGTAGTGATCGATATACTCTGTAGAGCAAGGATGGCTAAGTTGACTAAGCATCGATCAAGTTGACGAAGCTGTCAAAAATGACTGAGAAAGTGAGGGGTTTGCCGTTTGCACTTGATGATCGATTAGAACAAAATGAAATATATATCAAGTGTTTGTAAATGCATGCATGTGGCATTAGTATTAGTGGGAATATCATACCACGTGCGTAAATAGAATTCGTGCTCATAAACATATACCGAGTCTGCAAATTAGATAAATAATTTGTATTGCATAAAATGCCATCTTGTAATAAGTGGAGAGATGTTCACTTTATCATCTTGTATTAAATGGAGGGATGTTCCCAAATCACAATAACTTATATAAGATATATGAAGAAGCATATCTAAAAACAATATATCTATCTCTATATATAAAGCGAGGAGAACTTTATTGTTCATCCTTTGGTCAAATTTTTGAATTTCCGATTTTGCCCATATTTGTTATTTAGTTTTTATCCAGTTGTCACCACAATTAATTGCACCGCTTTCATCTGGAATATCCAGACAGAGAGAGAGAGAGAGAGAGCAGAGGAAGAAGGGAAAGAAGAAGAAAATCGGAAGTTCTTGGGGCTTATGAATCTACACGTACTCCTTGGGTACCTCCAGGCTCTGGATGTCAAAGCAGCAAGGACCTTACATCTTATTTGGTCGATTGGTCTGACATTTTGGTTTTGAATTTTGGGTGCGATTGATTGAGTTATAGCTTGTGTGATTGATTGGTCTACTAACAGAACTCTTCGTTCTCAATGGACTCTACTTCTTTCTTCTCATTCGACCGATGAAGTAATTGTTTTCAAATGTCTCTTTGGCACACCTATATCCACTCAACTAAGTTTAACACCCGTACGTCCACTCTCCCAAATTATACTTGGAGAAACAATTCATTTGATCTTGATTCGAGCTCTAAACTTTAATTCGTTACAGACACGTACAGTCCTCATTCTAAAGCACGCCATCTAAACGCCACTATTAAAGCGTTTAACTAGAGACACGTTTACTTTATTGAAATGAAAAATAATTATGAATTGAAGACAAGTAGAATGGGAGAAGAAATGAATCGGAATTGATTCCTAGACCCATCTCCTCCATTCGTAATCAAATTCTTGAGTATTCAGGAATCGATTCCTGATAAGGAGGTGGGACCTACATCTATTCTGATTCCTTCATGTATTAGTAAACGCAGGAATTATTTTATCCGGAATCATTCCGATTCCTTTATGTGTTAGTAAACGCAGGAATATTTTTACACCGTAATCATTCCCTGCCATTCCAAGTAAGTAAACGTGTCATAGTTTCCACTACCAAAATTTAGATTAATCATATTTATTGGACAAATCTGCCCTTGGGCCAGATATTTGAACATATTAAAACACTAGGCCGGCCCAAATAAGTTTAACCCGGCCCACAACTGAGGGAGCCCGTTTGCCAGCTCCACCAGCTTCCTTGCCTTTCTGGCAAAAATTCGTGTTTTTGTTATTGCTTCTCTTGTATGATGAGAATCAAACACACATTCGCACCTCTCTGTGTGCTCAGAGAGACTAGATGCTGATCAAAACGCTGCGTTTCGTCGGCGATCTTCGAAATCCGTACCGGAATGCCATCAAATAGTACTACGCTCTGGTAACCCTTATTCTGCAGAGACAAAACAAAATCATGTGGTTTTCGTTTTGGAGATCCAGGGATCGATTCTCCTTCGATGAGCTCAGGTCTGCATATTCAATTGTGCTCAATTTAGTTCTGAATTTCACAAATTTTGATTGCTTATTATTATTATTATTATTATTTTTTTTTTTGTGAATTAAGTTAACGTTAATGGCTAATTAGGGCTACTGAGTCTGCTACATGTTTGCTTCGATTGAGTTGATTGTAATGATACTGTGTAGTTAATTTAGGTTACAGAATCGAAATTATGGAGTAAAGTCGATTTCTTTCGGTGTTTTTGATGGTTTTTGAGGAAGTAGAATCTTGTCTGAGCATGGCTAGAGAGTATAAGAAGTGTGAAGAGTGACAAGTTTAAGTGCATGGAGTTTAATAGTAATGAATGGGAGGTTCCGTTTGCGGATGTTAGTAAGTTGAGTTTAGAAGAGGTGATGTTTTGTGCTTGAGGGAGCCTTAGATGCTAAAGCTTCGATATTGAATATTCGGAACTGTTTTGAGATCTATAGTAATAAAAATTGGTATATCTACTGGGATTACATGTCTTCGACTGTGATTAATAGAAGAGAACAGCACCGCAAGAGAGGGGTTTGGATCAAGTTTTTGAACGTCTGCTGCATCCTGCTTGAATGTTGTTTGGGAATCAAATTGGAATTGTGGAGGAACGTGTACTTTTTCTCACCTTGAGGTGGAAAAATCAGTTGACTATCGATATTTGATGTGCTACATTTAATAAGTATACAGAGCTACAAAGAAGAATGCTGGTTTTCTATGACTAGCATGGTGAAGGAAAGCATTCATGATGATGGTGATGGTCTAGGGCTTCAACTCAAATGTGTACTAGGCTGGGAGAGGTTTGAAAAAACTACAGGGTGAAGCAACATGGGTGTTACTTTTAAGATGATTTTCCATCTTCATGAACGAATTGTATACTCAACAAACATGTATGTCAATTTACATGCAAGTATATGTAGAGTTCTCTAAGTTGGAGCCAATTTTCAAGAAAAGAATAGACAACATTGGTGCGGCTGCTACCGCAATTTAGTCCAATGATCTGAATTGTCCCTTTTTCAGGTTCTTTAAAACAATTCCTGCAAAAGAGTAACAAATTGGGAATCGATTAGGCATTGGATTTCGTGTTTACGGGAAATACTACATTCTTTCTTAATCTCAGTTTGTCCCTTCATAGTTTTTTAACCCTAGAGTTCTCTTGGAGCATAATGTCTTATCTGTCATTCAGGAGTATGAGAGGATTGGTGGTGTTTGGAACTTGATTTTGTACACCTGATATGTGATGTTTGTAGTAAATATATTGCTATAGTTATGTAATCAATATTTGCCTTCCTGGAGCAGGTATTTAACTGATCAGCTGGTGAAAATTCAAGTTGTGAATGACGTTAACAAGGTAATTGGACTATTTTCTGCCTCCTTCAGCTGAAGTTTCTTGTTGGCATTTTTTTTCCCTCTCAATGTACCAACATTTAGTCTGTTATGAAGGATTTCGTTATTGAAGCTCTGAGATCAATTGCGGAGTTGATAACTTATGGCGACCAGCATGACACAACTTTTTTTGAGTATGACTTCTCAAAGCTTACTGTTTCTTTATGCACATGATTTGCTGTTAGATTTTAATCTCATCCTGTTGATTATCTAGATTTTTTATGGAGAAGCAAATCATGGGAGAGTTTGTACGTATATTGAAGATTAGCAGAAATATGACTGTTTCACTTCAGTTGCTGCAGACAATCAGCATTATGATACAGAACCTAAAAAATGAACATGCTATATGTAAGTTTTCTCTGGAAGAAGAACATGATAAATTTTGCAGTTGCTAAAGTTTCTCTAGTTGGGTCATAACCTTGTTGATGGATTTGGTGGGTTTTACTAATTATTAATTAATTATTTTTTTTTGCAGATTACATGTTCAGTAATGAACATATGAACTACTTAATAACTTACTCATTTGATTTTAAGAATGAAGAGCTACTTTCTTACTATATATCCTTCTTAAGGTTTGTTTTTTGCTCTTTTTGTTGTCCGTATTTTAATATTTGCTAACATGTGGTTACCCTATATTCTTACAAATTCTCTTTGACAAGTACCTTTTTTTTTTTTTTTCTCATTTGCTTGCTTTTTTATTTGATTGCATGTGCTATGGTCTATGAAGAGCAATAAGTGGAAAGCTAGATAGAAATACAATTTCTCTGCTTGTAAAGACTCAAGAGGTAAGTAATGTTTCGCTCTCATTTATTGTGTTTTGATAGCACTTACAATTATCTTTCAAGTGAAATTTGCTTTGCTGTTTTTTTGTTTTTGTTTTCAGTAATGTGGTTACTACGTAATAAGGATTTGAGCATGTATATAGTTTAAAAACCATTAATTTTAAATAATGTGAACCGATTACTGATTTTTAATGGCTAAAGTGTCAAACCCTATTAGCTGTCATTGTCTGATGTCGTATGTGGAGTCTCAAAACAACCAATGAAAAAAAATGCATGAACAATGGCTAGATCCTTTTTTCAATTGCTGCATCAATTGTGGCCTAGATTACATAAAAATTCCTATAAATAATGATATGAAATCATACATGTATCAGACAGATGCACAATGAGGAATTCGGCATCCTGAGTTAAATACTTATCATGCCTCAACCTTTGCACATTATTTGCATCTCTGCTATAGATTCTAAACTAGTACCATTTTGAGTATGTTTTGGTGATTTGTTGGCTACCTAGCTTGCAAGTGCTGGAAACAAACTGCTTAATTCTTTTGGCACTTCTAGGATGGAGTGCATTTGACGTTATTGCCAAAGGATGACAAATGAAGTTTTGATGTAACAATAACCACTCATTAGTTTTGATTGAATCCCGGGAGTGAGAACTCTCTTGTTCCTTTAAGTACTCTATTGTGGACTAGAATTTGGTACTGTTCAGGTTTCCTTTATTGTTCTAATTAAATCATTGCCGATTGCTTGTGGATATCTTAATTATTTTCTCTTTACCAGTTGTAAGTTCTAGTGAATAATAGCAGTGTATGCATCTCTTTTTGTGCATCTAGGATGAAGTTGTTTCATTTCCGCTTTATGTTGAGGCAATACGATTTGCTTTTCATGAGGAGAGCATGGTCCGCACTGCTGTACGGGCTCTGACGCTTAATGTTTATCACGGTTAGTTTTGGTTCTCTCTTTGCTTAAGAAATTTAATTTACCTTAACTCAAACTATGGAATGCGGTCATGTTCAGTGCAACTTTATCTATACTAATTTATAAATTGTTATGATTTTTCAGTTGGAGATGATTCTGTCAATAGATATGTCACCAGTGCCCCTCATTCAGATTATTTTTCAAACTTGGTTAAATTTTTCCGGAAGCAGTGCATCGATCTAAATGTATTGGTTTCTGACACTACGACGTAAGAGTAGGAGTAGTATTCTGATTTTACTGTGAGTAGATTGCGTTTATTTTCTCTAAAGTTTTTCATTTATATTTTGAGACAGAAACCTGGGTGCAGACACAACCTTGTCAATTCCTGCTGCTGTTGATGAGATCGAGGACAATCTCTACTATTTCAGTGATATTATTTCTGCGGGAATTCCTGATGTTGGGAGGTTATTCACAGACAACATATTGCAGCTTTTGATATTTCCATTGCTTCTACCGTCTCTAACACTAAAAGCTGTCAAGGTATGGAAACATATCCTTACTGCCTTCTATTTTAAATATTCAAGTTCGGGAGGCAAGGGCTATTAGTATTGTGTTGGTAGTTGGTGCATTTGATAATTCTTAGAATGCAACTTGCCATTGACCTTTTGTAGCTTATAAATCCAGGGGATTCAAATGGGTGCTGTCACGTCTTTGTATTTGATTTGTTGCATCTTGCGCATAGTAAAAATCAAGGATCTGTCAAATACTATTGCTGCTGCCCTATTCTGTCCGTTAGAAGCTTTCTTATCAAAGTCTGTTGCTGAACCCAATGGCTACATGTCTGGTTATGATGTTGCCCATGAAAGCCAATCACCAGGCAGTAATAATCAAACTAAGGCAGAAGTGGGAAATTTAAGTGTTGATGTGGCAAACTTGTCAATCTCTCCCCAAATCCAGCCAGTTGATGTCAGTATTGCAACAGGAAATGATAGTTGTGATTGTCATTTGCCTTTGAGGTAATACGACGTCTTTGATTACCACTTATGTCAGACCTTTTCTTTTCTATTTCTCTTACTAGATACGTTCGTGATCTTTTTAGATACAATATCTGCTAGAACACAACTCTACTCTTTAGTGAAAGATTACTCACTGACTACGCTTTATATTGTTTTGGTTTTATTAGCTGCTAAGAGATCTATGATGTGTTTGTCTCTGTTTTTTCACTATAGCGTGCTGATTGGAAAAAAGAATTAATAGTTTTTGCTTTTTTACTGGCATTTATGATCTTGAAATTCGCCTTATGGCTATGGTACATTAGAACTCCTTTATTAAATAACTTCTTAGCAATGATTATCAATCTCACAACACAACAGTACATATTCACACTAACAAAATGAGTATGTCTCAAGTTTTTTTTTTCCTTCTTTTTTTTTTTTTTTTTTTTTGCCTGAAGTTTTAATTTAGTGAAAATCTAGTTTTTATACTTATCTATTTATCTATTTATTCATTTTTTGTTAACTTATTTGTTTATTGTATGATATGAATCATATGAATATAAATGATGCTCGATAAATGCAAATCATCATTAGTTACTTTTCCCTATATGGCTATGCCTCCCTAACTCATAATTGAACATCTTTCAGTCCTGAGCAGAATTGCATATTATTATTAACTTCGTCACTTTGTCAGTATGGTCGATTAATTTCCATTTTGTTTATTATTTAATTATAATGTTGACCATGTCTACAGGGAGGCTTTGCTTTCTTACCTTACGAGTGGGAACGATGTACAAGTTTCGGGTTCATTGAGTGTGCTGGCTACTTTGTTGCAGACAAAAGGTTATATTATTGTATTGCAGATTTAATCAGAACCGCTTCTCATCATTGATTTCTTACCAATATCACAACTGCTTCTTGTCTCTGTTTCTTACTAAATATCCTCTTTTATAGAATTGGATGAATCAATGTCAGATGCTCTGGGAATACTTCCTCAACGCAAACAGTATAAGAAACTTCTGCTGGTATGCCTTTGAAAGTTAACTTTTTTTTTTTTTTTTCTCTTTTTGTGCTTGTGGAATGAGAAATAACTAAAATGATTACTAGAACTGGTATCTTTTTCCACTTAATGACTTTGAGAATATACAGAAGTGATGGGCCTGTTTAGTGGAAATAGGTGGATAACAGTAATGTTACGACAGAGTATTTTTCTGTGTAATGTTTTACATCTACCAGTAGCATCTTTTGAATTGGTTTGATTAATATAAGTTTCAAAACTTCCAAAACGTAAATAATTTTAAAATCCAAAGTGCAAACAGAAGTACTAAACCAATCTGAATAGTTTAAAATCAGACACAAACTGGTTGCTTTGGCACTTTTCTCTTTCCCACTCTTCTAACAGAAAAACAAAATAAGAAAAGCGCGTATTCAAGTACACCCTAGTGGTGTTCCCAGGTTACACAATACTTCCTTATGGTATTGGATATTGTTTGTGACAGCATAATTCCTGTGCTTTCTTTTGTACAGCAAGCTTTTTTATCCCCTTTCAATCAATGCTGTTTTGTGCAAATATATATTATATGGAGCAATCATATAACTCATTACAGTGAATTGCTTAATTTCCTCTTATCCATTTACATTTCTTGTCATTTATTCGGTGCAATATACGTGAGGTGTATAATCGTAAATAGCAAAGGATAGGTTACAGGGTGTCCAAGTAATTTCATACTGGGAGGGGGCTGCAATTAATCAAACACATTGGGGCAGCTACATGTATCATTTTTCTGAAATACTTGACAAGAGCATGAGATTTTTACCACCACTTTCTTTTTGTCATATGACTCGTGTACAGCTACACTGGTAACAATTTGAGTTAAATTCTTCTGGGTATCTGTATTCATTTTGTTTTTTGTTTAACTGTTGATCTACAGTCTTCACTACATCATATGATTGAAAGTGTTGTTGCATCGAATAAGTTCCAATATAATGCTTTTCTGTTGCATTCTTGCAGCAAGCTTTGGTTGGTGAAAGCTCAGGTGAAGAGCAACTTTTTTCTTCAGAAAGTGGCTCCTTGAGAAACGGAATTGAATTTGGCAGTGAGCTTGATGGCTGTCTACAAAAGCTTAAGGTAATAATGCTAATGTTGCTGTATTTATCTGCTAAAGCTGTTGTACGGTTGTGTAGAGCTGCTATTACTGGCCACAGGTTTTGCAAGTTGGATAGTCAAAGCTGTGTTTCAATTATAGAGAACGGTTTAGGAACTTCGACTGCAAATTCTTTGATGAAATGGCGTGAATATTTCATTTTGGGTCAATAGATCAATGATTATCTTATACGATTTAACCTAAGTTGTTTAACTATCTGTCTGTTACATAGATATTAAATTCTTAAAATATGAGTCACTTACTTTGTTCCACTTTCTTTAAGTAAGGGTTTAGCATGTTTTCAGCGTTCTGTATAATGATAGTTTGTTTTGTCGGTTGGTTAACTTTTTCTTTCCTGTAATTAACAGGAACAGTATGGAGTATCATGTTCTTTTCTGGAAGTGAGAGCTAGCCCTCGTGTACATAGATTTCAGGTACCTTGGGTAAAAGATTTAAGAACTTTGAACCTACAGAACAGTTTTATTCGCTCGTTTGTCTCAATGTGTTTACTCCGTAAAGTGTAGGTTCTTTTTAAAGTTAGTCAATTGTCGTAAGCTAAACAAATAAGCATCACTGACGAAAAAGATCATTGTGATTAGTTGTGGCAGTTCACTCGATCCAAAAGATTTTGATTTATTTCCATTCCCATGGTCTGTTGGTGACTTTACGGGTTCTATTTATCTCTGCCTCACACACACATACACATAAATGCACACATCCATTCCCATGCTTTATTCATGTACTGAATTGATGTTGTTCTACTGTTGACTAGGATATTCTCTTAGCCAGTATTAAGATATAAAATCATAATGAACCCACATATGACAGTTGACCAAAAAGGTTTGTAATCATATCAAGATTTCTGTTCTTCATATCAGTGCAGTTGGATCACCCAAATTTATGTTGAACTCCATATGTTGGGTTCTAATGGTGAAGAGAGGCCACAAGATAGCTAGTTGATTAACCATTTCTTTCCTAAGACTTAAGCTGTTAGGATGTGAACAAACTAATATTTTATATTCTTACATGTGGGGGCTCCAATACCAGAGAGGGCATGTTATGAAATTCAACATAGATGGTGAAATTGTATTTGGAGTGATTCGAACTCAAGATACATAATTGTATTTAACTACAGTTTCTATGTTGAGATACATACTTGATATTATTGTCTTTAATCCCTAATTTTTATGCATCTCTCTCTCTCTCTCTCTCTCGTATCATCCAGCTGAATTTGTACAGTACATTTTGTCATCGAAACTTAGAACCATATTTCTCAAGGAATCTGCATTCTTTCTTCTCTTTCTACTATTTCTTCTTTACCAGTATCTGGGTAGTCTAGACCAAGGTTTAATATGAGTAAGCTGTTGCCTCGTTTTGCCTCTGAGACTTGGACCCTTAATTAACCCAAAACTTGTAACCATATTATATTTCTTTATATTTTGGGCTAGGTGCTTGATGCATTGGTCAGTGTCTTCTGCCGTTCAAATTTATCGGCGGAGACTTTATGGGATGGAGGTTGGCTTTTGCGTCAATTACTTCCTTATAGTGAGGCAGAATTCAACAGCCATCATCGGAAGTTGCTGAAGGTAAGTGTGTTGGCTTCTCTTTCTCTTTAATGTTTTAGCTTTTTCTTCGCAGGCTAATGGAAATAATTTTAGTAGCCACCTCTTAAACAGCTCCTTCAGTTAAATAGGTCTATGGAAGGATCTCATAGTAAAATATAGATCGCTGAACTCATGTTGGTTTATTATCTAGTTGATTGATAGTTGACTACATTCGTGTCTTAGTGGATAGGTTTTCTGACATTACAACATTCACAGTTCATCTACTTCATTATAATGTACTTAGCTATATCATGATGATGTTTACTCCCTGTTTCTCTTATACAGGAATCGTACAAGAACTGTGCTAGTGCTCTTATTGAGGAGACTAGAGGAATCTGGATGGATATACTTGTAACAGTGCTCTGTGATGAATGGAAAAAGTGCAAGAGAGGTAATTCATGTCACATTTTATTGTAACTGATGAGTTGGTTTTAAAATGTTTTATTGATGTGTTTGAATACTTATAGGAATAGAGGCATCATCCCCTCGCAAAGAGCCCAAGGACATTTTGTTTTCATCTCGAAAGTTCTCCACTGAAGGTAGCATTGGAGACCAGTGTTGTGGGAATTTAATTGAAGAATTTTGAAACCTCCATGCATTTTTCTTTTCTTTAATTGAGCACACTTGGAGTTGATGCATCATCTTTGCTGACAGATGGTATCACAAGCGATTCATCGTTTGCTGCTGGTGAAAGGATGTGTGAGTTGGTGAAGGTTTGTGTCTGTACTAATTGATCTTTTTAAGATGTTATTATCAGATAGGCATAACACTGTAGCATCATGGAGGTTAAAACCAATAAATAAATTTCTTGTTCTTTGAATCTATGTTGATTAGTGAATTGAATAAGAAACAATGATGAGTTAGTTATCAATTAATACTCAGATGAAGAAAGTTATGAGGGATTTTCTTAACAAAGGGGGTCAAGGAAGGGATCTTAATAAGGTGGGAAGAAGTTTCTTGAATCAAAGCAAGAGGAAGATTTAGGTGTCGGTTATCTAGTTGGTAAGAACGCCACCTTATTATTCAAGTGGTTGTGGAGAGTTCTAGTTGATAGGAAAAATCACCTGGGCATGCTGTCATTAGAAGAAAGTATGGAAGTCAAGGAAATGGGTGTATGCAAATATGGCTGCAAGAAGTCAAGTAAAAGTTTGTAGAAGAATATATCTCAAGGATACATAGGGCTTTTAGAATGCTGCAAAGTGATGGGGAATGAAAAAAGGGTGCAGTTTTGAGAGGATCATCCGGTGGGGTTGCAGCCCTCAAAATTTGGTTCAGGTTACCATGACAGCATGACTTACAAAGTAGCTGATGTGATGGCTCAGGCTCCTGTTAAAGTTGGGAATAGGGGTTTAGAAGGATTTTATTTTATTTTGAAATGAAGAAGCTGATCTCGATATTAGGCAGTTGGGGAATGTTAGGTTGTGGATCCAGATCATATTCAAGGGTATGGATGCTTGAATGTGGCTGGGGGTATATTCCTACAAATCCTTTTTCAGTTCTCTCTGAGATAATAGAATTTGAACCAACGGCATTGATTTGGAAAGCGAAGGTCCTCCCAAAGTCAAAGTTTGGCCTGTGTTGCAACTATCTGAGCATGCTATACTCAATTCATGTGTGACTTGCTTCAGAAAATGAGATGGGACATTTTTTTCGTGCGACTTTTGTCGGGGGAAAGTGCTCACCATGATTCATTCTGAAGTTGAACAATGGCCCAGTCTAATCTATTTACGGAAGCTGAAATTGTCTGGGATGCTATTCTCTGGTAAGTGCACAGCTTAGATATAGGGAGAGAAGGGAAACAGCTTTGTGAAATTGCAGAATTGTGGCATTATATGAAATTTTCGAGGAGCGTAGAGAGACGGGAGTGGAGGAATTGTACAAAGAGATTGTGTATTGATCCTCTTTCTAGGCTTCTGTTTTAGTAGCTTGAGGAAGTTAAGATTGTCTTCCATTTGTGGAAACTGGAAGGCAGCTATCAGCTAGTTTTCTTTTGACTTGTTTGTTTTGTAATGCTTTTATAATGTGGATGCCTTGTCAGGTTTTTATTTTCCTGCCTTAGTTAATAGTTTCTTTTCAAAGTTGAGTAAATTCCATTTATCCTGTGGTGGTACCTGATACATTCTGCTGGTGCTAATACATATCATATTTTAGGTGTTTGTACTTCTACATCAACTTCAAATTTTCACCCTTGGTAGACCTTTGCCTGAGCAACCTCTTATTTATCCTCCAGCTGACCTTTTAGAAAACTCTCGTGCAAAGAGTGCTGGCATAGATGCTTCAGGTCCCAAGCTTGGTAATGAGCTAAGACTTGGTCAGTTCTCCATCCAACACATATCTGTATTTGCACTTAATTTGAACTGTACAAACTAGTATAAGCTTCCTTCAACTTCTACTCATTTACTAAACTACTTCTGGATTGGTTTGCTATGTTTCCTAATTTCGTGAAAGGGTTAATATAGTCTGGCCTCTGTCATATGCAGTTGATGCTGTGCCTTGTAGAATTGCGTTTGAGAGGGGTAAAGAACGTCACTTTTGCTTTCTAGCAATCTCTTTGGGAGAATCAGGGTGGGTTGTTTTAGCTGAAGAATTACCCTTGAAGCAGCATCATGGTGTCGTTCGTGTGGCTGCACCTCTGGCTGGTTGCAATGTATGTACTCTACTGCTTTTTGTGCTCTTTAACTTATTTTGGTTTCAAATATATGTGAAACATTTATAGCAATAATGCTGTCTTTTGTGTTTGTTCATTTACAATCTTATGGTATTATCAAACCTAGTACGTAAAATAATGTATATTATTCCCAGTCCCTTCACAAATGAAGCACCATATGATTTGCTGTTGAAAGTTGATAATTGTGATTTGTTGATCTTTAATTTGAACTTATTGTTTCACATATATTTAATTGTTTATTTTCATTTCCTACAGCCAAGAATTGATGATAAACATTCGAAATGGTTACACTTGCGGATCCGTCCATATACTCTACCCTCAATGGATCCTGCTAGATCTGGTGCATATGGGAAAGTGAAGACAAAAGCTTTGGTTGATGGGAGATGGACTCTTGCATTCAGGGATGAAGAATCTTGCAAATCTGCTTTGGCTATGATTTCGGAGGAGTTAAATCTACAAAGTAATGAGGTGGGCAGAAGACTAAAACCTTTACTTGACCTCGAAACCGTTGTACAATCTTCAAACCCTTCTCTAGGTCCTCCCGAGGCTTCCTCTTCTTATTCAACACCTTCCAATTCCTTATAGCTTGCAAGAATAGTTTCCTTTACTTATGGGGTGGGAATGTATTATGTCTTGGTCACCCCTTGTACATTGTTCAGCCAACCTTAGGTATACCTAGAAATGTAGAGTAGCACCTTTATTAGTACCATTCTTTTGTATATTAGCCTTCCTTGCCCTCGTTTTTTTTTAGTTTAGCTGTGTTTTCCCCTCATTCTTTAGCAGCCCTAACCCAAGGGAAGGGTTTTAAGCTTCCTTCCATATTTTGTTATTCTTGTAACAACTGTACAAATGAGGCAATTCCAGGGCTTTTTGTATATCAGAAACAGACTTTGTGTGCAGACTTTGTGTGCATCTGAAACAGACTTTTGTGTGCATCTGGTTACTATATGTACATAGTTATTAGATGAGTGATGAGTATAAAGCAAAAGAAAGTGGGCATGACCTATATAATAGTTGGATGATATCAGCTATAGGGGTTCACGTTGAATTGACAAAGTTGATTGGTATCAATTCCAGATGTTAAATTTATCAAGATCCAAGAACTATTGCTTTTGTCTCGTTAGTCTAACCACTATTTGCCTCGGGGGTTTGCCCCAAGTGGGGAGGCCAGGATGGAGGCTATAAAACTTGGCTAGGATTTGGCAAGTTAGAGTTTTGATGGAGAGAAGAACCCTTAACCTCAGTTACCTGGTGATTGAGGCTTTGGCTCTCACCATCTTCTCAATGTGCAGTAGTAAATTTCATGCCGAAAGGTGTGCCTTTTGGGTTAGATGTAGGTCCAGTCACCAGTGTGACATACGCTTGTGTTGCTCTTACTTGTAATCACTCATTCTGATATTAAAAAATGGGAATGGTCCATTTTGGGGCCTTGTAAAACTGGACTAAGTTACCTTTGTTTAATGAATTTTTTATTTGTAATCACTCATTATGATTTTAGCATTACTTATAATAGAAACATGTATAAAGAATTGAAGTACAAAAATGTAGGAAGCCACCCAAAAACTTGTGAAAGCAAATCAAAGGCCAAAAGAGATAACGGAGAGGGAATAATGAAGATAGAAGAGTAAAATTGAAATGAATTAATTAAAAACAAGAAGAAGAGGAAAGTGATGAGAATAAAGTAGAACTGTAGAAGAACAAAGACATGATAATAGGGTGTAGAAAAATGATTTTGTTGTGCTGATGACAACATATATTAGGTAAGGTTTTATGCATACCAAATTAATTTGAAAAACAACATTAACTCTCAATTAATCTGCTCATAATTTATCAAGGGTTTTGAGTAATATTGTTATGAGTAAATTCGTTATGTGGAAAAGTAGAAGTTGACTCATCATGCTAATATAGAAAAGTAAATTGACATGAATATCTAGTCACTGGACCACGATTAAGAAAGAAAGTTCATACGTATAACATTCAAAATAAGTCACTTAAAACAATTTTAATGATAAAAAAATTAATTATAAAAGACGTCCCAAATTATACATTCATTTATTTTCATACCAAGGTATCAAATTTTGTCGTTTTCATTGCCAAATGTCAAGTTTCTATAGGGAGACAGAGAGAGAGACAGGGTTTTTGGGGACAGAAGATTTGAAGCGGTCAACAAGTTGGTACCTCAAGCCTTAACATCGTTAAATTACCCAGTTTCTGCTGATGTGGCAATAGGGAGGTCCTACATGTGTTAGATTCTCTATTCTTGCCAAGGGTATATTCATCCATTCACAACTTGTGCACAAAGTAAAACAATCAGCCTCCACATCCCTCACCGGCCAGCAAATTATCGTCAGAAATTCCCCGTCTCTCTCATTTAACGAGATTGAGTTCTCAGGAAACTGCTAGTGAGGCCAGAGGAATTGTCTTCACCACCTTAACTTCTGATCGATTAGTGATTACAGATGATAACATCAGCACCCCTTATTCACTAGCTAGAGGGTATAAACACACTATGAAGTTTGATATTAATAGAAAAAATGCTTAGCGTTTTGGGTTTGCTGAACCATATTTAAGGTTAAGGATGATATTGTTTGGCTCCAAAACCAGTCTGGTGTGCAAACAGTCTCTTTTGAATGCGTGAGCATGCCAGCACCGTGCGGTGCAGTCGTCGGGGCGTCCCTTGACCTGACTTCTGAATCAAACGTTGTGGACGAGGAGAGCACCAACCCCGTCACCAGGTTCTTTTCTATGCCTTTCGGAAAAGGACTTCTTGCCTTATGGGTAAGGACTTGTGATGTGATCTCTTGTGTCACCGAGTCGATACTTAGTGTTGTAGACTAAGCCCGGGAAGTAGGAGAAAACACGGGTTTTGCTAAAGCGTGACTTTAGTTTCGCTGGGTTGTGAGGGCATTACCCTTGCTTCGCTGTGATTCAAATAGGAGGTTGAAGGTAGGTTTGCTCCGGAGAGGCTTTGAATAATCTTTGAGATTGATTGGAGAGTTGTGTCTTCTGTATCCTTGAACCCCGGTATTTATATCTAGGGTTTCGACTGTTCCTTGCCATAGAAGGATTATTGACTGAAGATTCCTAATTGGTCTCTGCTACTTGATTCCTATAAGGGCTCGTTTTCCTTATGGATCTCGGAATGAGCTAAGCTATAACACAAACCCAAGTAGACTTAATTTTGGGCCGCAGGTATCGGCCCGCTACGCTAAACCCCCTTAAGGGATCTTGCCAAAAATTCTTTTGGGCTCAAACAGATATACCTCTTTGATAAGATGTCTGCAACCCCAACTATGATTTACTTGTCTGTAGTTAATTATAATTAGGTATTTAGGTATACCATGTTCTTGTCTAAATAACATTCCCCATAAACCCTAGTCTTTGTGCTCTACGCTTAAGACGCCGACAATGTTTGCTTCTGTCATTTCCCTTTACAGTAATTATACAGCAATCTTATATACAAGAAAGTTATGAAACTAATAGATTTCTCGGATGGTCCGACCAACCTTTGCCTGAGCAACCTCCTATTCCCCCTGCATCTGAAGTTCCAGAAAATTCGATCGGGTGCAAAACGTATTGCCCTTAATGCTTCAGATCCCAAGCCTGGCAGATGAATGTTGATCGTCATATTTACTTTCTAGCAATCACTTTGGGAACATATTGGGTGGCTTGTTCTAGCTGAAGCCGAATTGCGGAGTCGTTCGTGTTGCTGCACCATTAGCTGGCTGCAACGCCAAAATTAATAATAAGCGCTCAAGATGGTTGCACTTAAGTACAGAGTGCCTGCGGGGAAGCAAAGAGAACAAAAGTTGAAGATGCATGGACCCTAGTATTCACGGATGAAGAATCTTGATTGCTACTCTGCTTTGGCTATGGTTTTGGAGGTTATGAATCTACAATTCTACAAAGCAATGAGGTCGACATAAATTGAAAACCTTTACTTGGCCTTGAAGGATCTGTGAACTAGCTGGGTTCTCCTGATGCTTATTCCAATGATAGAGCCAGGGTTTAGAAAAAGAAAAAAAGCTGGTAATTAGTGACTGGAATTTCATCAATGAAATGCCAAATTTCTAGCGGCACTGCTGGGTTGGTCTCGATCTCGATCTCTTGAAGCAGATTCAAGCCATGCACCTTCCAACGTGGATGGGTTCCGACGACGACAACTGTTTTTGTGGGATGGGCGTCTGTGGTTTTAAGTTTTAACTTAGTTTTGGGGAATCCCACTGTGGAGTTTGGTGTACATGGGATCCAGGCCAGGTTCAGTCAATGGGGAGGCTGGTGTTGTGGTGGGTTGGGCGCGAGCTGTCGGGCTTTGGTTTGCTGCAGACAATGTTGCAGATCCTGATGGCAGCGGCCTTGATCCAGAGGTAGCCACGGATGGTGACAGTCATCCGCGCTTGTGTCTGGGTTTGGCTAATCCGACCTTGGTCTGCTAATGGGCCCACTTCACCATTTGTTGGACCCAATTCCATGGGTCTGGATTTGGGACCCAGAGGTCTTTTGGGTATTTTTTTTTGCTCAATTGTGTTATTCTTATTATTTTGGGTGTGCTGTGCTTCCATGTAGGTAGATTGCTCATTACTACATTCTATAAAAGATCTCAGTATAAACACGCTGTGAGTACCACAATTGCTCGTTTTGACGAGCAATGTTCTTTATGCTAGGACAAGTTTAGTTTTGATTGGTCTGCTGATCCCTTACATACCTGAATTGCAGATTATGATGGTTTGGTATCCAAATCTCAAGGTCGTGACAATGATTCCATTGTTGGTAATTATCTTGAAGAGGTTGGAAAGTTACCTTTAGTTTTTGTTAGTTTCTTTAAAAGTGTTTCAGAGCCCATTTCAAAAAAAAAAAAAAAAGTGTTTCAGAGCAGTGTTTTATTGTACATCTTCTGGTTTGTTCTATCTTAGCTCTAACTTCAAGCCGTTTGTGGCTTATGTCTACTCCCAAGATTATTCGGGATGTCATTCTAAATAATTATAATCGTTAAAATTTTCAATAAGCTTTAATGGATAGAGAAAAGCATTAATGTAAGAATGTTGTTGTAAGAATGGTCTTTGAAGGTAATAATTTAGTGGTAATTACCTTTGAACATATTACAGTCAATTAATGATAATTGATGGTGATTTTGTATTTTCTATTTAGGTATAGATTTACGCTAAATACCTTTTCTTTTTTTAAGAAAAGGGTTTTTGTCCATTTACCCCATTTCTAGGAATTTTTTTCTCACTTACCCCATTAAGTTTTTTTAATTCCCTCTTACCCAAAACACTCTAAAGAGGTCTTCCCTAATACCCCATTAAGTTTTTTTTTAATATCATTTTACCCTCACCCCTTTGTTACTTAGAGAGAGAGAGAGAGAGAGAGAGAATGGAAGAGAGAGAAAATATAGGAGTCTTCCCCAGAGCCGGTCACCGGCCGCCGGATTCCGGTCATCGGTCGTCGGATTTCGATCACCGGTCTCCGGATTCCTGCAAACTTTCGCCGGATTCCGGTCACTGGTTGTCGGGATCTGGTCATCGGCCGCCGGCTACCGGAATTTTCTGAAAACCTCTATTTCCCCCAATAGACGTCTATTGCCCTCCAATACACGTCTATTGGCCCCAATAGAGGGGCAATAAACCTCTATTGCCCCCCAATAGAACTTTTGATAGCCGGAATGAGAACTAATCTTCCTAAAATTAGAAAATAAAACTTTGATTAAAGAAAAAAACAAAGAGGTTATGTCAATTTAAAAATGTCTATTGCCCTCCAATAGACGTCTACTGCCCCCCAATAGACATTCAATTTTTTTTTTCTTTCCTTCTGTACCATTACTTAAAAAAAAAAAAAAAAAAAAAAAAATTGATCTGGGCACCCATCTCTTCCCACACGGCCATGATCTCTGCCTTCATCTCCCTTCCGTTTCAGACAATTCCCTAACCACATTGGAGTCAGATCTATTCACTTTCTTCTTTTCCAGCATACAATCCAAGCTCCTGGTCATACAAGTGTCCGACCTCAACCTCTCCGACCACCGGTACTACTCTATTGGCCTGGAATTCTCACTCTGATCCGGCCTCGCCAGCGTCGAAGTCTTCCCCAGCTCTGGCGTGCCTTTCCTCGCAATTAGAGACGGCACTCGCTTCGCTTTACTCACCTGTGAATGAGTACGACTCTCCCTGAAACGAAACCGATAAACTTCCGGTCGTATGTGAAGAGCAGGTCGGATAACTCTTGGAGGAAGACCGGAGATGGCCATCGATTTCCAGCGTTTCTTCCACCATCGACGGCGTGACTGATGATGGCAGCGACGGCGATCTCTGAGAGAGAGAGAGAGAGAGAGAGAGAGAGAGAGAGAGAGAGAGTTCCAGGGAGAGGAGATAGAGTTTCGACTGGAGAGAGTGGTAGTTATTGTAGTATATTAATTTGGTTGAGGGTAAAAATGTCAATTTAGTTTAAATTGGGTAAAGGGGAATAAAAATTTATGTAAATGAGATAATTTTGGCTAATTTTGGTGCTTTGGGTCAAGGACCCATAAGAAAATTTGAGGTGGGGCTAGGGATCCACCTGGTCCCTTGATGGCTCCGCCTATGGATATTATGTTATGCAATGCATGATTTTACCAGTTGATGTATTACAAGATTAGATGAGGTCTTGATTAGATCTTCCACTCAAGACTTTTTAACTTTAACACTTGACCTAAAGCCTAAGAGCTAAAATTTTGTTATTGGAATAGCCTATACATAAATGAAAAACCAACACCAATTTGTCGAATTAAAGTGTAAAATTGCCGTTTGCTTTATTGTACACTTAATCTAATGAACAATGAAGTACAATTCTAATGATTAGTGTTGTAATGATAAATGCCCCTTAATTAACTAGCAACATTTTTGTTAAAAAACGTTATAAAACAATGTGGAAGATAATTAATGCCTCTTTTTGTAGCAATTATTGAACAAAAGTGTGAGGGTCCTATAGTATTACTAATCAAAGAACGGCCTACAATGGAAGAAAATGAGAGTTCCATCATTACAAACCTAACAATTGACAAGACAAAAGTTTATCCGGAATTTCTTATTATCATTTGCACTATACACTTTCATGGCAACGGTGAATGGTAGACTACCAAAGGAGTTAACAAAATAATGACACTTGCAAGTATAAAAACTGAATCAATTATGAACACCTTATTGATGATGTATATCCAAAAGAAATCAAATGCCTGCCTACAATGGTTCTTCTCCTTTTTAATATACGACAACTACAAAAAAAGAGACTAGAAATCAAAATCTCCCACTAACAAAATACAAGTATATACAATTAGACCAAATAGTTATTAGCACAAAGGGTCCCTCTTAATTATATTTTTTAAATGAATTGGTTTTTATTTTTTATTTTATTTTTTAAATTAAAAAAGTTACAACAATTTCTCTCATAATTTTGGGGAAGCTTCTCATTTTTTTCATGAGAGGTATTGCAATTTTTTCAAATATAATATACTCTATTGACTATCTTATCCTCATATAGAAATAATTTATTTATTAATATTTATATTATGTGAGGGCATATATGGTACTTCAAAATTTAACCATTCACTCAAGAATTGGCTTAATTATATAAGATATATATATATATATATATATATATATATATATATATATATATATATATATATATAGAGAGAGATCCTATCCAGAGCGGAGCTCTGCTTTGAAAATTTACGTGTGAAGTTCGAGTTTTGGGTCACTTTTCGGTCGCATATCCACATCTCGACCGTTCAGTTTTTAGGTACTAGTGTATAGATCGTCTCTGCAAATTTTCAGCTAAAATGATGATCGTTAAGGCATTGATAACTGCCTTAAAGCTAGTACGGTTCAGGTTGACAGATTCAGTTCGTCCATTGGTTTACAAGAGTTAGATACCTTAACGATCATCATTTTGGCTGAAAATTTGCAGAGATAATCTATACACTAGTACCTAAAAACTGAACGGTCGAGATGTGGATATGTAACCGAAAAGCGACCCAAAACTCGAACTTCACACGTTAATTTCAAAGCGGAGCTCCGCTCTGGATAGGATCTGTATATATATATATATATATATATTACGAAAATGTTCTGAAGAGGACGTCCGCACTGTCGCTAAAGTGCGGACGTCGACGTTGCAGCTCTACTCAGGTAGCGACGGCGCGGCACCGCTTGCCTAACGGAGGCCAGGGGTTAGACGGACTAGTCTGCAGTCGGGTGGAGTCGCAGGCGACGAGGTTGCAGCGCTGCCTAGAACCTTGCAGTTGTAGGTGAGGTCGCTGCCCAGAATCTTTCAACCTCGATCGCTGCCCAGAAGTAGTCTGGGATGCCTCCGGCCTCCGTCCGGCAAGCCCCGCACTGCCTGAAACGCTGCAGAAGCATCGACGTCCGCTCCATAACCTACCTGATATATATTAATTTATTTATTTTAATCAAATCAACAACTCCTATACAACAACTAGCCTATTGTGAGTCGAACTCACGACCTCCCACTTACAAAGGAGAAACTTATGCCACTAGACCAAATAGTATTGAGCCTATTAATTATATTTTTGGTAGACATCTTAACAATGTTTTTCAATTATTTAAAGAATTCAATTTGAGCTTTATCACTTTAGTTAGAAATGAGAGAGGAACCTTAAAGCCAACTTTTTCCAACTGTAAGATCGTTCTCGTTCTGAGGCGCCCTGACGTCTGGGCTAGCCTCCGGCCTTGCCGACGTTTTGCAATCTGCTGCTGGATGGGTATTGATGCTATTGTCCAGGGAGCTCCTTAGAAGGGTGTTCTGCTCGAGGTTTTGTAGGGTGGTTTCGGCAACAAGTCTGATGGACGTCTCTGAGGCGCTATAGTAGTGCTAAACAGGATCGGATGGCCTAGTTAAGGGCTTCCTAGATCGACGACGTTGTGGTTTGGAGAGGTTTTGATTCGACGGCGGCATGTCGTAGGGCGATGGATCGGGGTGGTGGCGTGGGTTGTGGCGGCGTAAGTCGTGGCGGTGTGGGTCATGGTGATACACCTAAAATAGGCATATAAATAAATGGACAAAATATTGTTTACTCCTTATACTTATAGGGTATCAACGTTTCAGTCCCTGACGTTTCAATTTCACCTTTTTTTTTTTTTTGAGGGAAACTGAGATTTTATTCAAGAGATCAAATAGGAGGATGAGTCTCCTCTTGTACAATGTCCAAAATACAATTTGGAATTGAACCAAACCAAGTTTCATTTTGATCTGATTCAAAAGCCATATTGGCTAGCCTGTGAGCAACTTTGTTGCTCGTTCTAGGTGCAAAATAGATTTGTACCCCCTGAATGTCCATCATCCCAACTCGAATGTCGTCTATGATACTTCCAAAGTCCAAAGACTGATAATCTGCAAATGCAATATCTTGAACCGCTTGCAGGCAATCGGATTCAATTGTTGCTTGGTGAAGTTGCAGCTGCTTGGCAAGGTCAACACCAGCTCTAATGGCTAACAGTTCAACATGCATGCTTTGCAGAATTAACATGTTGCACCGGTTGAGCAACGTTTCAATTTCACCTAGAAACTCCCTAAAGTCTCTAATTTCACACAATAGGTCCATGCCGACAATTTTCCGTCAAAAACTCCGTTATTTTGCTGACGTGACATTCCTTTCACACTAAAATGACTATTATACCCTCATTTACTCTTTTTTATTATTTATTTATTTTTTCTCTTTATATATATATATATATATATATATATATATATATTACCTCTTTCTTCTTCTTCTTCTTCTTCCACCACCATTTCTCTGCACTTCGGCCTTCTCTTTCTCCTCTTGCCAACCTCAATTAGCCAGTTGAACAAATCATCTCAAGTTTAGCACAAGCACACAATTAAAGTTCAATCCGTTATAGAGTCAGCTTTCCAGATCCTCTCCTCCATGAACGACGAGCTCTGCAACCCCCTACTCTGTTCCACCAATTCCTCTGTCGCCCCCGCCGTTGCTGCTACCACTGCAAACAGACATTCTTCGCTCTCAAACGGCGCCATTCATAGCGATTCGTCTTCTTCTGACAACACTAATACCAAAAATCACGGAGACTCAAGCGGCAGTGGTGGTCCTGGAAATGGCGGAGCTCTTGAGGAGGCTCGGTTTCGGTATAAGAACTTCGTGATGGCGCTCCGAGCTGTTCTGGCAGAAATTCCTAATTCTCAGAAGGTTAATTCAAAAACCCTTTTCTTTAATTTGGTGCATTTGTTTTGATTTTAAGGCAGTAATGCTTCGTATCCGCAATTAAGTACATGGAGTCGTGGGTGGTGATGGAGAGTTTGAAGGCACAGGGCTTGTGGAGGACGTCCTCGGCGCCTTTGACGGTGAGGCAGGTGCTGATGGGGATGACGCCGAGTGGGGTGGAAGAAGGGGGTGACGTGGGAGTCCTTGAGGATGAACCAGCGGCGGTGGTGGTGTAGGGGATGAGGAAGAGGTTGCTGGAGATGGGGTGGAGAGAAAGATGCCGGAGATTCGGAAGATGAAGCAGAGAAAAGCAGCAGCGGCGGCGGATGAGGAAGAGACGGCGCAGTAGCGGCGGACTCTCAAGAGCGCCGGCGACGGCGAAGGTGGTGGAGAATCGGAGGAGGGAAGGAAGGATGACGACGGTAGAGGTGGAGCGAGGAAGGTGGCGACGCCGTGAAGGTTGCAGTGATTCAGTGAAGCTGAGGATGGAGACGATAGAGGGGGGGGGAATAAGAAGAGGTAAAAACAAAAGAGACAGAAAAAATAAAGAGAAAAAAAAATAAAAAAAGAATAAAAAAAGAGTAAGTGAGGGTATAATAGTCATTTTAGTGTAAAAGGAATGCCACGTCAGCAAGATAACGGAGTTTTTGACGGAAAATTGACGGCAGGCACCTATTGTGTGAAATTAGAGAGTTTAGGGAGTTTCTAGGTGAAATTGAAATGTCAGGGACTGAAACGTCGAAACTCTATAAGTATAGGGAGTAAACAGTATTTTGTCCTAAATAAATCCCTGCAATCACAATGGTTCTCGATAATAGGAAAGAGGGTGTCTCCCACAGAGGATTGTGGCTCAACAATTGCAAAAAAAACTCTAAAAACTAAAAACAGACACTACACAAAGACGAAATTAAAAACGATACCTAGACACAACCAAAAATCATGAAATTAAAAACACACTAACTAGACACACAGACGAAGATGCAAAATTTAGGGGTAATCGGAGTTGAATTGCCTAAATAAAATAAAGAAAATGAAGGACATAAGATTAATGAAAAAAAAAAAAACAATTTGGGGATTTTGGTTTTAGAAATCAAATATGAGAAAACTAGCTAGAAAATACTTCTCATCACTAGACAATGATTACACCTATGATGTATTTACTAACATGCCCACTTCATTCGGATATCCTTATTCAAGCTAAGCCAATGATGTGTTGTACTTAACCTATCAACCTTTCTTACTTGGTATGTTAAGAGATTGATGTTTTCAACTCCACTTAGCTTCTAGAATGGAACCTAGAGTGATGTTCTCACACAGTTCTCACCTAGAAATCATTAAGGTCTAAAAGATTATGAATAAGGCTAGGCAATATCGGTACTGATGTTGTCATAATCTTCCATGGGGCTCAAGTCATTCACTTGCTACTCTAGAATGCAAGTAGACATGATGATCATACAAGATACTCATAGTTTTACAACCTAGCATGCATACTAATGTTGCGCACCATCAATAAACATACAAAGTTGATCAATGAACAAATAATAAAGGGTTAAATACTGCTTACTCCCTATACTTATAGGGTTTCATCGTTTCAGTCCCTGACCTTTGAATTTCACCTAAAAAGTCCATGAACTCCCAATTGGTCCCTACCGTCAAACATCCGTCAAAAACTCCGTTATCTTCCCCTAAAAAGTCAATTATACCCTCATTTACTTTAAAAATATATATATTTCTCTTCCTCTATTTTTTTTTAGGATTAAATACTTGTTACTCCTCAAACTTTTCTGTGAAAAACAGTTTAGTCCCTCGCCTTTTAAATTAAACTAGATAGTCCTTATACTCTCTAATTCTCACACAACAGGTCCAAAATGACTATTATACCCTCATTTCCTCTTTTTTATTATTTTTCTCTTCTTCTTTTTTTTTTTTTTTTTTTTTCTCTCCCTGTTTTTAATTCTCTCTCTCTCTAATTTTCTCTCCCTCTTTTTTTCTCTTTTTTCTATTTTTTTTTTCTAGTTCTCTCTCTTCCCCCCTCCCTCTTCCTCTTCTCCCTCCGTAGCGACGACCATTCACGGATCCGTACTATCCATTCACCATCCCTATCTCTCACCAGCGCCTATTCCTCTCCCAAAGCCTCAAATTATCCACCCAAAACGACGCCACACTTCTCTTCCACCTCGGGATCGGACCCTTCTCCAACCTAACCCTCCACACCCCTTCCTCGGCATCACCGAGCCCCACCGTTACGCCTTCCTCACCGTCAAACCACCACCACCCCAATTAGGTCGCTGGGCTCGGAGTTTGATCGGTCCAAGGCTCCGATGCTCCCGCGCTCGCCTGAGCCCGAACCTGGACGGCGTCTCCTCCATGGTCACCGCCTTCGAGATCCTCCGCACCGCCCACAAGAACGCCGCCCCAAATCCTCCCAACTGGTACAAGATCCTCCAGGTAGAGCCCTTTGCCCACATCAACACCATTAAGACCAAATACAATAAGCTAATTGAGCAGAAATTGCCCACATCTCGCTTTTCTTCTCCACCCTGATAAGAACCCCCATTTGGGCTCCGACGAGGCCTTCAAGCTTGTAGGGGAGGCCTTTCGGTTCCTTTCGGATAGGATTAGGAGGAAGGAGTATGATATGAAGCTTAGGATTGGAGAATGGATGGTGGCCGGAAGTGGTGGTCTCCGGTGATGGCAGAGGAAGAGAAGAAGAAGAGAGGTCGAGGGAGAGAGAGAGACTGTGCGGCCAGGAGAGAGGGAGAGAGGGAGGGAGAGAGAGAGAGAGTATAAAAAAAGGGGAGAAAAATTAAAAAAATAGAGAAAAAAATAAAAATAATAATAAAAATAGAAAATGAGGGGCATAATAGTCTTTTCGGATCATTTTGGACTTGTTATATGAGAATTAGAGAGAATAAGGACTATTCAGTTTAATTTAAAAGGCGAGGGACCAAACTGTTTTTCAGGGAAAAGTATGAGGAGTAACAAGTATTTAATCCTTTTTTTTTTTTTTTTTCTTTTTACCTCTTTTTCTTCCCGCTCTTTCGCTTCCTTTTGTTCATCTCCTCATCAAGATAGTTCCAATCCACAGACCTTCAAGAGGTGAAATGAAAAAAAGAAATAAAACAGAGAAAAAAAAAATAAATAAAAAAAAGTAAGTGAGGGCATAATAGACATTTTCGGCAACTTTAACAGAAAATTTTGACGGCAGGGACCAATTGGGAGGAAATTGAGAGTTCAGGGACTTTTTAGGTGAAATTTGAAGGTCAGGGACTGAAATGATGAAACCCTATAAGTATAGGGAGGAAACAGTATTTAATCCAATAATAAACCAACAAATATCCGAAATCCAAAGAACATATTAAATAAACACCAACATATAGATACACTATGTCTAGGGCTAAAAGCAACCCCTAACTATATGAAAATTAGCTACTCATGATCTTGAAAACCACACAAAAGAAATACATGAGTTTTGGATAGAAGAAAGAATAGAAAAGATGAAAAACAGGGCAAAAGATCGATCTCCAAATATCAGCGATCGATCGTTTCTGGGCTCCGAGCTTTACTTCTTCTCCTTGAGTTGCTTGTATGGTTTCTTGCTTCTCTTGTGCATTGTAGACATTGGTTGTGACATCTAGAAGCCTTTTATTCAGTTCTAAAACTCTTCTACTTTGTTTCCTTGTGAGTCTCTAACTCTTTGCTTCAAAGAAAAGTCATAACCCAATTTTCTGATTGGTTCGGCAACAATTGACATCATACATCCAATGAAAGCTCGCCACGTCATTAAATTGGCTGAGTAAATCTTCATCTTTTATGTAGCTACAGTAGCTTCATGGATTAAGCAACCTTTGGTCCATCGAGAATTCTTATTGAATCAGAATTCCACGCACTTTTCTTCTTTTAGCTTCCTTTTCCTAGTTTGCTTTGGAAAACCTAATAAACACAAAAACAATTAAATTATCTAAAAATAATATAAACTAACAAAGAAAAGCATAGGACTAAATAATAATAATATCGCACAAATATATTCCCATAACATGGCGACATGGATTGTGGCGGCATGAGTAGTGGCAGTGCAGGTCAGGGTGGTGCTAAACCGGGGCTGTGACGTATGGCAGTGGCGATGAAGATGGAGACTGGGCCTGGGCTAAGCCAGGCTTGATGAACTTTGAGTGGGGACTCTTCCCTTGGGTTGCGTTTTTGGGCTTGAAAATTTGGGTTGGGATTTGCCCTAGCCTTTTAGTATGTTATTAGCTTTGTCTAGTTTCAATAATTCCCTACTTGTTTTTAGGGAGCTAAGCACATTTTGTGCAATCTAGGTCTCTCTAGCGCCTCTAGAGTAGTAACAAAAGAGGATTCACGCTATTTTCTACGTATTTGATAGCAAATGAGTGAACATATTTCTATATACCACTGTGGATACTACCACTATCTTCTTGTCTATCTATAGATGGCAGCGGAATGGTATGTAATGGTCATTTTTATTTGTGATGAATATATTTCCGTCCTTTGGGTTTGATTAGAAAAAAAAAAAAGATTTTTCAATTATTTACATGGTAGTGATTTTCATGCTTTCAAGGATATCCAATTAAGAATATTGTAAAATCGCAAATTGTTTCACCATTTAGTGATCATCATGACTATTTTGGTATCCATCAAAAGAGTTGTGTTCATTCATTTATTTGACCATAGTTAGATAATTGAATAACTTTTTAGTTTTAACATCTTTTAGCAGAAATGAACATGAATAAAGTTCTAATAAGTGAACGATTTGGACTTTTTTTTTTTAGCATAGTCGAGAACACTTCATTATTCCGGGACATAATATTACAAAGAAATCTGCCATGTTGTGGCCCATAATATAAATAAATTAAATTTGAACAAATAGAATGTCACCAACTAGTTATGACTTATAGATGTATATGAGGGAGAGCGCGAGAGCATCTCTCTACAAAAACCCTAGTTATTGCCACAATTAGGGGGTTTCGAATAAGTTTATGCCGAAGATTAATTAGAATGTCATTGTCGTCTTGCTGGTGATTCGAGTAGTTCCAAGCAGAGATTTGAGTTTGTGAGTTACAATGGCAAAGGTTATTGTACATCTTTCAATTGTGGGCATGGATCTGATGGGTTTGAGATCCATGTATTGTGAAGTTGCGGGTTTGATGTAGGGCCGGCCTTGCTGCTGGGCAACGTTGGCAACGACACAGGGCACAACAGAGAAGGGGGCACCATATTTTTTTAAATAAGATTTAATATATATATATATAGATAAGTAAAGAACATTAAAATTATATTGCAGATTTCTAGACGCAATCTGCGTCTTCTTCTTCTTCTTCCAACTGCACACACGACGTCATTATTCTAGCGTCTCTTACTCTCTCCCAAACCTTTTTTTTTTTTTTTTGAAGCTAAATAAGGGCTAACTCCTCGCCCTTATTCGAAATTTTATTAAAGTAGGAAACAAAAAGTACAAATAGGAGGGAGGGCTAGGCCAATGCCACTCCTTAAAGCACCAAAAAAACATAGCTAAAACAGAAACAACAATACATCCAAAGAAAAGAACAGAATACAAAGGTACAAACACAACTAAGAAACACGGTAGTAAACCGAAGAAATAAGATCACTGCCATAGTTATCAACAATGAAGTCAGGGGGAGTCGCCCACCAGATCTGACCAATATGATTAGCTCCATAGGCTGCCAATCTATCTGCGACCCGGTTACCTTCTCTGTAAACATGTGAGACCCTAAAGTTGAATTGCTTAGCAATGTGCAAGCAATTTAACCAGGGCACCCGTAAAATCCAAGGGAACAAATGAGGAGAATTGAAATAATGAACTACCAAAGCAGAGTCTGTCTCAAGCCAGATATGGGTCCATTGGCGAGCTTTTGCAAAATTAATAGCTTCAATTATGGCTAACAACTCCACCTCAAGAGCACTCTTGGCTAGCGCAGTGGAGGAGAAAGCTCCCTGAAAAGAACCATTGCTATCTCTAAAAATACCACCAAAACCTGCATGATTTTGATCGAGAAAAGACCCATCCGTGTTTACCTTTAGCCATGGATATGGGGGACGCTTCCAATAAACTGGAATGAAAATGGGAGCCCTGGCATTTAAAGGAGATAGCCCAAGCACCTTGAAGATGGGGAGAGCAGAGTGGGGAGCAATCCCGGGCTTAAAACAAAGAGCCGCAGAGTCTCTTAAGGCCATGATGAAAACCTGCTGTAGCCGTATGAAATTGAAACGTGTCCCATCAAATGTCAACTTATTTCTTTCTACCCACAAGCACCATAAAAGATTACAGAACACTAACTTCCAAAGTAACTTGCCAGAGCTTGTAAGGCCACTAGTATTGGCTAAATTAAGCAAGGCATGCAACGTTAACTGTGGGGGAACTTGAAGCATAAACAAATGCATGCACCAGGTCCATAAATTCATGGTAACAGGACAAAGAAGAAAAAGATGCTCCACCGTCTCCACACTAGAGCCACATAATGAGCATCTAGAACAAAGATAAGTACCTGTGCGTTGTCGCTGCGCATCCACCAACACACGACCATGTAGAACTTTCCAAGTGAGAAGACTTTTTCGCAGCTGAATAGCCTTGTCCTAAATAAGCTTACCCCAATCCACGGGGGGATAATGTAGCCTAACAGCCTCATACGCATCTCTTGCTGCCAACTTTCCTGAAGTCACATCTGGCCATACTAGGTGATCCTCAAGTGGTTCAAAAGGTAGAATAACTTTTCTAATTCGGTGCTCCATCAACGGAAATAATTGGGTGAAAATTTGAGGCAAAACCCATTGATTTTCAGCAATGTAATCACTAACCTTTGCATTAAGAGCTGGACGCAGGGAAGCGCCAATGTTACAAAGATCCGCAAAAGGCTTTCCGACCCAATTATCCATCCAAAAGTTCACATTCCTCCCATTACCAATCACCCAACTTGTCTTTTGCACAATTAGATTCCATTTCTTCCGTAGACCCAACCAAATAGATGACTTCTAGTAAGTAAGTACAGGACGTAGACCAGCCATGAGAAACCTGGCTTTTAGGAAAATAGCGGAAGAAGAAGAACCCTCTGCTACCTCCCAACACCTCTTCAAAAGCAAAGCCCGATTAAGGCAGAGAATATTTTTCACCCCAAGCCCACCTTCATTCTTTGGGAGGCAACATTGGGACCAAGACACTAGCGTGGAGCCTTTCTTTAAAGAGTCCCCAGACCAAAAGAAATTGCGCATCCAGCCTTGCATTTTTTTTAGCAAAGTATGTGGCCACTCATAAATCTGAAAATTGTAAACTAGAAAGCTTTGGATTACTGAAGAAATAAGTTGCAACCTTGCTGCCTGAGATAACAAGTTACCTTTCCAAGAAGTGAATTTGCATATGATTTTGTCAACAATAGGCTGCAGATATCGTTGCTTTGGTCTTCCCTGAAAGATTGGCACACCGAGATAGGAAAATGGCAAACTACCTTCCCTTATACCAAGAAGGTGCTGAATAACAGTTGCTCTAGGTCTTGCAAATTTCCCCAAGAAAACAGATGATTTTGCTTTATTAACCACTTGACCTGAGTTACGTGCATACTCCCTCATGAACTTCATTAATACCCGAATACTTCTAGAGTTTCCTTGCAAGAAAACCATTACGTCATCTGCGAAAAGCACATGAGTAGGTGCCTTGACTTTCCTTAGAACTACCAAAGTGGTCAACTTTCCTCTAGCGGCCAACCTTGTAATCCCTCTGCTCAACACCTCTTCTACCAAGCAAAAAAGAAGAGGGGACAGCGGATCACCTTGCCTGACTCCCCTAGAACAAGTGAAAAAACCCGCGGGCTGACCATTAACTACAACCGACAAATAAGCGGAATTTAAAATGGTGAAGATCCAATTAGTAAAACCGGTGGCAAATTCGAAAGAATGTAAGACCCGGATCAAGAAAGACCACTCAAGGGTGTCGAAGGCCTTCTTAATGTCCAACTTAACAACTATATTCCCACCTTTACATTTACGGTCTAGAAGGTTGATGCATTCTGATGTTAACGAAATGGGATCCACAATTGACCTCCCTTTGGTAAAAGCACTCTGACTTGAGGATATTATTCTAGAGGCTACCACCCCCAGACGCTCAGCCAAGATCTTAGTTATAATCTTGAACCCAAAATTGGCCAAGGCTATAGGACGAAAATCAGAGAGTGTGTCGGCTTCCTGTTTCTTGGGAATAAGAGTGATGAAGTTGGAATTGAAATGAGGCATAATGAAACCTGTTTCAAAAAACCTTTGCACCATAGCTATCACATCTGAAGAAATCACATCCCAACAAGACTGATAGAATGCACCACTAAACCCATCCGGTCCCGGAGCACTTGAGCCATCCATGGAGAAAACCGTAGTTTTTATTTCCTCCCCAGAAGGCATTGCTAATAACGCTGCATTCTCTTCATTTGTTACCATCCTTGGGATCACCCGTTCAACCAACCCCGTGTTTATGATGCCGCTGTCATGAGAAAAGGCTGAAGAGAAATGCTGCACCGTATGATTCTCAATGTCTAGTTGACGTCGGAGAACTTGATTACCCACACGCAAAGAGGATATAGACTGTTTAGGTCTTCGTATCTTTACCATGTTATGCAGAAAAGTCGTGTTCCGGTCTCCATCAACTAGCCAGCGTAACCGTGCCTTTTCCTTCCAAAAAGTATCTTGAATATTCAGGGCCTCTTGATAACATGCATGAGCTGCAGATTCCTAGCTCAATCTATCAACTGATGGCCCCTGCATGGAAATTGCATGTTGTATGTCTTCTAGAGCAGTCTTAGTTTTCTCAACTCTGACGTCGATTATACCAAAGGAAGACTTGTTCCAGACATTGAGCATTGCTTTCAGAGCCCTCAACTTTGAGGTAAGAATGAACATTGGACACCCAACAAAATGCAGACCATCCCAAAAGTCTTTTATCATATCAACAAACCCCTCATGCCGCAACCACATGCTTTTAAACTTGAAAGGGGACTTTGGAATAAAGGCAAGCCGAGAGCAAGTAATCAACAATGGACAATGATCAGAAAAGGCTTTGGCCAGTGTACGACATTCCATGGACTCCCAAGCTTCCAACCATTCAACATTACCCAAAGTGCGATCAAGCCGCACATAAGTTCTTCTATCTGTCCAAGTGTAGAAGAGACCTCTTGTAGGGATGTCAATCAAATTACAATCCGAGCCCATGGTTTGAAAATCAATGCAAGAAGTAACGCTTGGAGGATTACCCCCTCGTTTCTCATGGGCACCCATTACACAATTGAAATCACCAAACACCAACCAAGGACCATGAATCATAGTAGCTGCTATTAATCTTAAGTCCTGCCATAATAACCTTCTGCCTGCTATGGTGGTTTTTGCTTAGACCGATGTAAGGATGCAGTCAACACCATCAAGAGAGCAAGAAACTGTAAGCTGCTGAGCGGTAGAGGACAGAATATGTGGCTTGATATCCGGGTGACAAAGTAGCCACAAATTGGGGTCCAAACTGCCACGATCATTAGTAGCCACTGGGAATAACCCCAGAGAATGCCAAAAAGCTAAAGAAACAGAAGGAGATAGATACAAAAGGTTCTGATATACAGACAATAATTGGCTTAATTATGAGTACGTACCATGTTCTTAAGAGCCCTCTGTGTGTCATCATTTGCGATGCCACGGGCATTCCAGTAGAGAATCGACATTAAAAGCATAAGTGCTTTGCTCCTTTTTGAACCAGAGCACGCACGGGCACTTTGACCTGAGGTTTACCTTTTGACTTCTCGGCCTTGTCAGCCTGCTTAAGCAATCTTCTTGCTTTCTTGGAAAGGACGGGTGTGAACTCCCTTTCTTCTTTACTCAAGGATATCTCTGCACCATCCCCTAGGGGAGAGTTCACTTCCAACAATTCCTGGATAATGGGAGCACTCTCCGAACCATCACCTGTCAATGAGGCCTTATGAAAGCCGGGAGGTATACTTTCAATGGAAGAAGCTTGGTCTGAACACTGAGGCTGCGCTATTTTTGCAAGCGTTAACACCGGATCTAGTGCCCCTGAATGTACATTTTGTGTATGTTCAGCCCGTGGGAGTGTTGGCGGCTGCACAGCCAGTGCGCACTGTGCCTGAGCGTGAGGTGACTCAGGCGGTAAGGGCTGTACTAGTTGCGGAACTGGCTGCGCCGACTCTTGTTGTTGTGGCTGCTCTGAGGAGTTGGGCAATGAGGTGTCAAAATGGGCAGTTGGGATTGCTCCAGTTTTCAAAATCTGCACATTCCCTGCACAAGTAGGGTGGCTCTCACGCTCTCTTGAGTGAGCTACTCTTCTTGTGGAACGCGAACGTTCCCGTCCGGAAACCGCAACATCCCTGACAACCTCATTGTTAACCACTCTACAATTCGAAACTTGATGGCCGACATTGTTACACTTAGCACACACAATAGGTATGTTTTCATATTCAATCCCAACAAAAAGCTGGGATCCATCCACACGGGTAACTCTTAGGGTAGATAACAACTGCTGGGAGAAGTCCACATCTATGAGGACTCTCGCATAAAGACCTAGTGAGCGGTCTATTGTTCTCGAATCAACCTTGAGTGGCATTCCAATACCTCGCGCAATTTCGAACAGAGTTTGCTGCTCCCAAAAATCAAGGCCAAGGTCCCAAAAACGAACCCAAACTTGTGAGAAAGAATTTTTATAGGTCGAGGGAGAGAAACCTGGCTTCCATTTGATCAGTCTAAGGAAACCCTGTTTAAGACGAATTGTACCAAGAGACCATATTTTCTGCATATCCTCCAATGACTGGAAGCGGAGCATGAAGAATCCTTTTCCCAACGGAGAGACCGACCAGTTTTGGAGGGATGGCCAATGGCTTCGAAATTCAAGGGCGTAGCCTTGGGTGGTAGGACCAGGCGTCCAACTAGGTTCGTTTTGCACTTCTCGAGTCCACGAAGGTAAGGGTTTTCCGAGTTTTGGATCGAAACAAACCCATTTTCAAAAAAAGGGGAGGGAAGGTCATCAATGGAGAAATCGAGGTTGGGTTCGTTTGAAAGAAGAGATGCAAAAGTCTGTTTGGGGGGAAGAGAAGAGGCCATGTCGGCGGTAAGGCCGGCTGGCCAGAAACCGGTTATGGCTTGGGGCTCTCCAAAACCAAACCTTGAAATCAAGCAAATTCTCTTTAAATTGGTTTCATTGGTTATTCAATCCTTCAATTTCTTCTCATCATTTATCATCACCCACTCTTTCTCCTCTCTATGCTTTTGTTCTTCTACGGTGTTCATACGAATTCTTTGGCTTTCCATCGATGTAGGCTGACATACAAATCAAAATAGGTATTGGGTGTTTTTCAATTTTGATATTGGGGTACTTGATTTTTGGGTTTTGTTGATTTCTAACAACCTGCTAATTCGTTTTCAATTTTCAATATTAGGTGCAATTGGAAGTTGGAGTTGCAAGTCGATCTCGATCAGAAAAGGAAAAATAAGAAGGAACAAAGTTGATTCCACGTTTTATTGTTCTATGCAAGTATTTACATTCAAAGTTTAGTGGGACTTATATTTGGCTTCTCTTTAGAGATCTCAATTATTGAAGATTTTTTTTTTTTTTTTTCATTTCATTTTATTGATGAATATACAAGTTTTGTTATTTTTCGCCCAGGGCCTTGAAAAACTTAGGACCGGCCCTGGTTTGATGGCAAAACCGCTCACCGAACAATTGGTTACCGGCCAAACCATGGGGTAGGTTGGAACGAAACATACTTGGGCCATTGGGCCTTCACCATGCTTACTATTAGTTTCCTATATTTGGGTCTTGGGTTGGGCTTTTAGAGAAGGACAAGATTAGATGGATGCTACCTAGTGACATTTTCTTCCTCGGTCTATTTGGCAAACTACATAGGCGACTATATAACTTCTCATAGCACAATAGCGTGTCATAATGAGGGCTATGCAGATACCGAGCCTAGTGAGGGATAAGAGTTTTTCTTCATTTCTTGTTTTTCTGAAGTAAGTATGTCTTCATATTCCTTAATAGGTATTGTTAGGGATTTTTTTTTCTCAGCAGGCCAAATAGGCATAGCATTATGTTGTAGTGTATTTAATATCCTGACGTAGACCTATAAGGTGCATGAATAAAGTGAATTTGAATATAAATTCGTTTTCGTTAATAAAGAAAGACATATTATGAGTTTAAGTGGTGGATTTTTTTTTTTTTGTTACAGTTAAGCGGGGGTTTTACCAATGATGCGGAATAAGGTTTAACGTTCGAATTCTCCATTTTATAATTTGTGGTCTTATCTTGCTGACTCCTCCCCAACATATGAATGGGTATTCTTTTCCTTTTTTGGGCTTGGTATTATTAAATTTGCTACCCTAATCGAAGGTGGTTCTTTTCGTTTGTTATGGTCCACTAATTGTATGGGCCATGTGAATGTTATTATGTTCCACTAATTGTATGGAAATCTAAGTCCATCATCATTCCCCTATTATAGACCAGCCTTTTACACTTAATAAATGCTAGACACCAAGGAACTTTAGCAAATAAGTGCAAGAATTAAATTATCATATCTTAATCTTTTTTTTTTGTCAACATATCATATCTTAATCTCACAAAGATGAAAATTATGATCATATATGTTCTATCATAGGAAGACAGTCCCCACATCCGCCGTTCAATACAATCATTTGGTTTGCTATGATGAACCCTTTTAGGTCAAATTATTCCAAAGAAAAGAAATTTGAACAATAAAGAGAAATTGGATTCTAGTGGAGATTGGAGAGTGATGGATGTTGTTTTGTGAGGAACCCCAAATGAAATATATGATTGCTCATTTGCTGTTGTGGGTATAATGACTCAAATATGGAGGGTCATTGATTGTGGTCAAAAGTGTATAGGAAGGAAAAACATACTTATATGATTACTTTGACTTGATACAAATTGATTGATGTAATAAACAACCTAACACGAAATAAAGAAACTTTGAACCAATCTGATTCGGCTGTATTTGCAAGAATGATTTTTGAGAGTTGAGTTATATTCTCAAAAGTTCTTTAGTTTTACATAATCTTGCTAACGGATTAACTACTAGGATTAGAATTTTCCTTTGTTACAAAAAAAATATTGTGTAGAGCCTTTCCGATGCAAAATGAGGTTTAAGGTGAAACTTTAAAGAGGCATTCCTAACCATATAAAGAGTCTATTTAAGAGATTCAGAGAGTGAGAGTTGTTTAAGGAAATTGGAATGCAAGAGAGATTGATGAGAGAATTGTTGTGTCTATTTATTGATAATAGGAGCCCTATATAGGGATTACAAAGTACAATTTCTTGGAGTATAAGGATTCTTATTCTAACTTGAATTGGGAATGCTCTCATATTACAACTATAGAACTAATCCTAGTTTGACAGGCACACTAATAGTCAACATTCTTCAGCACTCCCCCTTGTGCCGCTCAAACTCGGTGATGACGTTTTAATCGTTGCCTTGTTAAAAATCTTGCTCGAGTAATAAAAACCCTGTGGGACAAAAACAACCTCGAGGAGGAGAAAATGAGTATAACACGTCCTTCACTCTTCGAGATTGAACATGTAGACATCATTCCTCCCCCTGATGTCGACATCTCCCCCTGATTGCTACATTCATGGGAGTTCGGATAACTTTATCAATCTGATGCTCTTCACATGTTTCTCGAAGGTGGATTTAGGTAACAACTTAGTGAATAAGTCCGCTATATTATCCTCTGATCGAATTTGATTCACTTCAATCTTTAGAAGTGCTTATTATTGCTGATTATAAAAGAACTTAGACGATATATGTTTGGTGTTGTCGCCCTTGATGAAAACTAACTTCATTTGTTCAATACAAGCCGCATTATCCTCATAAATGCATGTAGGTTCATCTGTGGTAGACTTCAAACCACAAGTCCCTCGAATATGCCTAATTATAGACCTTAGCCATATGCATTCACGCACAACTTCATGTAGAGCAATAATCTCTGCATGATTCGAGAAAGTAGCAACAAGGGTCTATTTTGTAAATCTCCAAGATATTGCAGTGCTACCCATGGTAAAAACATAACCTGTTTGGAAACGACCTTTGTGAGGATCATAGAGGTACCCTACATCAACAAAACCCATCAAAACATCACCATTGTTTTGATAGAGGGGAGAAGGGTGACGTCGGCCACATGGACGGCAGTGTTTTGCCTTATGGGGTCCGATCTCATACTTCCGTCATTCCTTTTTTCTCTGTAGGGATAAAACAAGCCCATATCAATCGTACCCTTTAAGTATCGAAAGATTGTCTTTACACCAATCCAATAGTGGCGTGTTGGCGCAGAGCTATGTCTAGCTAACAAGTTCACTTCGAATGAGATGTCCGGTCTTGTGCATTGAGCTAAGTACAATAATGCGCCTATACTTAGATAGGGCACTTCGGCCTCTAATAATTCTTCATCCTCATACCTTGGACAAAACGGATCTTTTCCAAGCTTAAGACTACGGCCAATCATGGGAGTACTCGCAGGCTTCACTTTATCTTCATTAAAGTGCCTTAGTATTTTTTGAGTATATGCAGGTTGATAGATCAAAATCCCATCACTACGGTGCTCGAGTTATAATCTGAGACAAAATCGTGTTTTCCCAAGATCTTTCACCTCAAATACGGATTTCAAGTACTTAGCAGTTTTCTTTAACTCATTTAGAGTTCCAATTAGGTTCATGTCATCAACATAAACTGGTACAATTGCAAATCTAGAACTTGTCATTTTAATGAACACGCATGGGCATATTTCATTATTGACATATCCCTTCCCAATCAAGCAGTCACTTAGACGGTTATACCACATCCGCCCGGATTGTGTCAATCCATATAGTGAGCGTTTCAATCTTATTGAAAACGCGCTCCGTGGTTTAGAGCCACTTGATTTGGGTAATTGAAGTCCATCTGGAACCTTCATATATATCTCTAAATCTAGATCCCTATAGAGATATGCTGTTACCACATCCATAAGCTGCATGTCAAGTTTTTCAGAAACTACCAAACTGACAAGGTAGCGGAACGTTATGACGTCCATTACGGAAGAATGTGTCTCCTCCTCGTCGATTCAAGGGCGTTGTGAGAAACTTTGCGCCACAAGGCGGGCTTTATATCTAACAACCTCATTTTTCTCATTACGCTTTCTAACAAATACCCATTTATGGCCAACATGCTTTATACTTGGGGGTATCAGCGTTACAGGCCCAAATACCTGTCTCTTTGTTAGTAAATCCAATTCAGCTTGGATCGCATCTTTCCATTTAGGCCAATCTGCTCTTCGTTGACATTCTTCAACAGATCGAGGTTCGATATCATCATGTTCTATAATTCATTGAGAAATAGAATATGCAAATGCATCATCAAGGATAATAGAATCTCTATTCAGCGTCTCATGTACACTAGTGTAATTCATTGAGATCTCTCTATTCTCTGGAATTGGTTCTGACATTGGAGCGTCCCCCAATGATGTCTCTTGGACATAACCATAATCCGGAATATTCTCATAAGATGGATTATTTATATCGATGATTAATGGATCATTTTGTGTCAAACTCGCTTTCTTTCGTGGGCGAGAATCCATTGAAAATTGGGCCTCCCGCGCTTCCTCGCAGGGAGCCCGGCCTGAGCCACAACGCCATCACCACTAGGGATGGCAGCCAATGCCCATTATCCCTAGGGATGGCATCATGTCCTCTAATTTTAGGGACATCAATCCTTGCAGGCACGTTTGCAGCAAGTATGTGTGATCTCATCACTTTAGCGATATCAGTAAACGCATCAGGCAACGAATCTGCTGCGTTCTGAAGATCGAGAATTCTCCGCACTTCAATGTTGGACTGTGCAGTTTGTGGATCAAGATGAGACAAAGTGGGGACAGACCACGACAATTCCTGTCATTTCTGTTGAACATTTGTGTTCTTATCTCCCCCTAACGACGGAAAGACTGTCTCATCAAAGTGATAATTCGCAAATCTAGCGGTAAAGAGATCGTCTGTCAAGGGTTCTAAATAGTGGAAAATGGTTGGAGAGTCATATCCAACATAAATGCCTAATCGTCTTGATGACCCATTTTGGTGCGCTATGGCGATGCAATTGGCACATAAACTGCACACCCAAAAATGCGTAAGTGTGAGACATTAGGCTCATACCCAGTCACCATCTGGGACGCAGAAAAAGGTTGAGTGGCAGTGGGCCTCAGACGAATAAGCATAGTTGTATGCAATATTGCATAGCCCCAGGCAGAAACAGGGAGATTGGTGCACATAACCAATGTTCTAGCAACCATTTGAAGTCTTTTAATGGCAGCTTCTGCGAGACCATTTTGGGTGTGAACATGAGGAACTGGATGTTCAACTTCAATCCCAATGGACATGCAATAATCATAAAAAGTTTTTGATGTAAACTCCCCGGCATTGTCAAGACGTATTGACTTAATAGGATGATCTAGGTGGTGAGCCCTTAACTTAATAATTTTGGCTAGGAGTTTACCAAATGCAGCGTTCTTTGTGGACAAAAGCATGACATGTGACCAGTGTGTCGATGCATCAACCAACACCATAAAATATCTAAATGGTCCGCAAGGTGGTTGAATAGGTCCACAAATATCAACTTGGATTCTTTGCAAGAATGGAATATTTTCTTTAGTGTCATTTGCATAGGATGGTCTTGATCATAATTTTTCTAAAGAGCAGGGTTTGCAGAACGAAAGATGGGTCTTAAAAGCAACTAATAAAGATTTTGGTTGAGTCATGAAGTCATAATTGACTTTAGAAGTAGAAAGAGAAGTCAAGGAAGCATCCATGGGGTCAAAGCTATGTTGTGGCCGTAGGGGGTAGGCGGTACCGGCCTTGCATAGTGACAGCGCCGTAAGGAGCAAATGCTTCTCCTCGAATCAATTTTTGATTCTTATGTCTCTTCGTTCTGAAGAATGAATGTCCGTGTGAAGTCTTTAGTATACGAATCATCATGTTACCACTTGGGTGTCCCAAACGCTCATGCCAAATCCTATATGTGTCGGAATTCCATAAATCATCTCTCATGATATGGTTAGATTCAATGATTTAAATAGTGGTTGCATACAACCCACTAGAACGACACATAAGTTTCTCTAATAGTTATTTATGTCCGTAGTCATTAGAGGTGATGCAAAGGAACTTTTGTGCATTCTCACAATGTGTTTCCACATGAAAACTATTGGCTTTTATATCTTTAAAGCTCAATAGGGTTCTTCCAGCCCTAGAAGCATATAGAGCTTCGGTAACATTAATAATTGTGCCATGTGGCAACATGAATTGAGCTGGTCCTCGACCATGAATCAATTTTGATGACCCAGCCATCGTAGTCACTAAAGATCGAGTAGGCGACATCCATAGGAATAATTGCCTATTTCTAAGTATAGTGTGCGTTGTAGCACTATCCACGAGGCATTCTAGCTCTCCGGAAAACATACTGAAAAATAATAAAGTTCGAAATCAAAATATGTCCAAGACATTCAATAAAAATAAATCTAGACTTTATTAATAAAAATAGCCGATAATTACATCAAAATTTCTTGACCAAAAATCTAATCCAAAATAAAAATCAAACTTAGACAAATTGTAGTCACTCAATCCTTTCGGTAACTCCAATTTGGTTGTGACCAGGTAAGGTAAGTCGAGATTTTGATGGAGCTATGCTCTCTTGAAAATCGTTCTCTCAGTTCAAACATTTCCTAGACATCACAATTAATTGGATGAGCCTAGTGAGAAAGAGTTAAAAACAAAATGTCATTTATTGACTAAGGCATAATTGCCATTACATAATTCTTGGAAAAAAATAAAAGGACTATTCTAATCAAAATTTGCGGCATCCTTGTGCACTTCTTCACTAGATTTGAAGTCTGCTATGGTGAGATTGACATCATTGTCATCACCATCATCTCCTTCTGCGGCAAGATAGGCTTCTTGCTCCCTCAAGTCCCTAAATGTCTTGTATTGTGCAGCTAACTTGTTGCTTGCATTGCATTGTTTGAACTAATGCTCACTTGATCCACATCGATGACACATGTCATTGTGATTGCCTCCCTTCAATTGAGGTGCACCTTGTGCACGTTGTGGGCGACGCCACCACTACGACCACAGCCCCTTCTCCCACGTTGTGCAATATTGCCACGTGATCCCGCTCCACTTTGGCTGTTACCTTCCCTTTTAGGGCGGTCATATGGACCCACACGTCCGTTTTGTCCCTTATTTTTACGGTTCCGCTCCTTGCGCCCTCCTTTGGGTGCATTATAATTCGCCTTGGGAACGCTCGTAGTTCCAACGGGTCTTGAATTATAATTTTTCACGAGGATATTATCATGTTTCTCAGCTACAGACATAACATTGATTAACTGATGAAACCTTGTGATCCATCCAGCATTGTACTCACCTCTGTATTGCTTTGATACCAAGAGTGCTTAGACGGGGTAGGTGGAGAGAGTTTTCTCAATTAGCTCTTGATCTGTGATGACTTGTCCACAGAACCCCAACATGGATTTGAGGCGTAGAGCTTCTGAATTATATTCAGAGATGGACTTGAAGTTGGTGACGCGTAGATTGTTCCATTGAACCTTCAAGTCAAGGAGGAGGGAATCTTGAATGTTGCCAAAGCGCTCTTGTACCGCCACCCATAATTCTCTCGAGTCCTTGATTGACATGTACTCCATTCAGAGTGATTTATCCATGTGGTTTCGCATAAAGATGAGTGCAGTGGCATTCTTTGTAGGCGTCGGCTCAAATATGAGGTCTGGGTTTGGTGCCTAAATTACGGGTAGGATCCCTTTCGAAGTGATATGGTTCTCAACATCAGTGACCCAACTGTGGTATTCCGAGCTAGTTGAATCAAGCATAGGAAAGTCGAGCTTCGGTTTCGACATCCTGAAAAAGAATAAGGCGAAAATAGATTAGTTTCGGAGTCAAAGCTTCCACGACAACTAATAATAATAAGTTTCCGACCTATGCTACCAAGAAATTGATTTCCAAGAATATTTGAATTAGACCGAAACAATGATGTTTATATGGTGATAAATCGATGCTTACGGATGCTCTTAGTCCGAAGATTACAAACGCTCTTAGTTCATATATAGCGTGAATCCCCACGATTCCTCTTTTAGAGAATCAAACCCACGTTACAGAAAGGTGGGATGTAGAAGAAGGGAGGTTGCAAGTCCCCGAAGAAAAGAAAAGAAATTGAAGAACAAGAAAGTAGGAACTGTAATGGTAAATACTTAATTGTTGATTCGGAGCTTGAAACCTTGAAAACTTGGAAGCTTGAAGCGAGGTTAGTTGTGGAGAGGCTAACCGGGTAGAGGAGCAAGGCTAGCAGTGCAGCGTGTGCCAGGGATCGTACAGGTGCAGGTGTGCCTCCAGGTGTGGGGTAGGCGAGGTGCAGGCGTGGGGCGTGCGGAGGTGGGCGCTGGGGCGGTGCGGTGATGCTGCAGGGACAACAAGGCTAATCGGGTGAGGTTAGCGGTGAGACGCGACGCGGGGGCTGCAGGGGCAGGCGGGCGTAGGGGCTCGCATGCAGCAGCAGCGAGCGAGGCTAGTGTGGGCTAGGAGCTTGCAATAGTGAGGCTAACGGCGAGGCTAACGGCGAGGCTAATGGCGAGGCTAACCGGTGGGGAATTTTTCAGTTCTTTGAGTTTTGGTTTTTAGGGCTAGGGCTTGTGCTGATAACATGTTTAAGGAAATTGGAATGCAAGAGAGATTGATGAGAGAATTGTTGTGTATGTTCATTGATAATAGGAGCCCTATACATAGGGATTACAAAGTACAATTTCTTGGAGTACAAGGATTCCTATTATAACTTGAATTGGGAATTCTCTCCTATTACAACTATAGAACTAATCCTAGTTTGACAGGCACACCAATAGTCAACATTCTTCAACAAGAGTATGAATTTAAGATCTATATTAATGGAGTCATGAATAAAGAAAATGAAAAGAAAAATATTACGTTCAAAAATAGAATAGATATGAGTACAAGTTGGTGTGGCTTTGAGAATTCGAGAGCTCAAGATGAAATCAATTTATAGCTCTCAAAGGTCAAAACCTTTCAGTACATTGAAATTTTAACTAACACATATAAAAAGAAATTATTAAATAAAACTAAAATAAAGATGCAGAGCAATATTATGGTTAAAAGTTTTTATCTGCGATTGAGAATTAAGAGCAACAAATCAAAAACCCAATAACAAAAAATCAAATTCATTATATATACAGGTCGGATCAGAGGTAGACGTCTGCAAAGATATAAAAGTGCGTACGCTGCTCAAAACGGCTCAGCGCGGTGCGGATGGCGGCATTGATCTTGCCGATGTCGAACGCTGAACGAGACCTCCATCTTCAGATTTCTTCTTGCCGGTGGCCTCGTCAGTGACGAGTTGAAGTCGAGATTGAGGTGCTTGGAGTTTCTGTTGAACTTCCAACGCGAACCTTCGACTTAGATCACATTGGCCTTCACCTTGATGGTGACGCTGTCCGGGATGTCCTCGGTCTCCGAGAACAGAACCAGAGCAGCCATCCGCACTGCTGTGAGCCTCCCTGAGCTCCGTCCACACTTTTGCATCAGGTGCGGACGTTTGACGAATTATTTTTTACGGGAAGTATCTCTCTTTTTTCTTCTTCTTTTTTTTCCCAGAAGGCTGCCCGACGAATTATTCTTGACCAAAAGTACATCCCTTTATATTTTAATTTTTTGTGGGAGGTTTTTTTTTTTTTTTTGTACAAATATTTTGTTAGATAACGTCTAATTTCTCATATATAAATTTGGGGAATTTGATTCTACACCCAAATTCACACACACCTTTTAGATTAAACCCATCTATAATATTGTTTTAATATACACCCAAACCTATTAATTAGGTTTATCTATAAAAAAAATCTATTAAATATGATAAATATTAAAACACATTGTTGTTAAGAATTACTAAAGCTGCCATCATCCCCAAACTTTTTGCAGATGCAAGTCTTGAAACGGTTGCTCAAAGACATCGCCCAGAATTAATCAACTCTTGTTCCAGCAATTGAAATCAATACCTGGGTTGGAGATTATGTAATCTCCACATTCAAAAGCCTAATCTAAATCAATACCTGAGTTGGAGGTTATGTAATCCCCACATTCAAAAGCTGGAATTATAGGTGCCTAAGTCATTCTTTGAATGATTTAGGTACAAATTGTGAACTCCCTGAATGATAGGTACCTACATTATTTGCTTATGTTAAAACCCACATGATGTTTAACATCTGAATGATAGACAAAATTATACAATTTTACCTATGGTTCATTCTACCTAAGTTATTCCCTGATTGATAGGTACAAATTGTGAACTCCTAAATGATAGGTACCTAAATCATTTGCTTATGTTAAAACTCACATGATATTTAACACCTATACGTACGATAGGAATAATTATACAGTTAGGCCTATGGTTCATCTAGAAATACCAAAATTAGCAAGTGAAAATTAATGACAAGGGTGTTGGATTATTCTATTTCATTTCCGGTAAATGAGGTGAAATGAATATTTTACTAAAAAGTCAACAGCTATATTTGAGGAATATTTTACCTATTCAATCAGAAGGGTAAACTAGTCAAACTAAAAAAACATGAAAAATCATAATAAAACCTATAAGGAAGGTTTAATTATGTGAATGGGTGTAGATTAAAAGATAATATAGGAATGGGTTTTTCTTAATAGGAGCTTCATTTTTTGGGTTTTTTTTTTTCTAATTTTCTCTCTATCAAGTATTTTGTAGCTTTTGCTATTGTGTGAAGCTAAACATACACAAGTATTAGTAACTAGCTAGATATTAGTAACACTATTTGGACTGACAGACGGACGAAGAGTTTATGAGCTTCTTTTCTGAAATTAGTAGGCATCTAATATAAGGTGTTTTTTTTTTTGAAGAATATCATGTCGATATATTAATAACTCGGGCCAGAAATGACCATTACATATCCTCCCTCTACCATCTCTGGGTAGATAAAGAGTTTGTGGTATACCACATCGATACATAGATTAGATCCTATCATTTGATGGTACCCATGCTCACTTATTCAAAAAAGCCTATAAATTATGTAACAATGACAAGTAAATAGGCAAGTTTAAATGAAATAAACTAAATTTTCTCCTTGCCCTTAACAGTAGGGCTCAGAGGTTTCTAGGACAAATAACACTTAGCACATCTTCAGCAGTCACCTTCTTTGTTTTGGAGGGATTCTTGTTCTTGGATCCCAACGGCCGTCCCTTCCTCTTCTTGGTTGGCTGTGTGTCCGCTTTTGGGGTTGAACTTTCCTTAGAAATCAGAATGCCTCCTGGAGCTTCAACTAAGCCAAGAGATTTAGCAGAGAATCTAGTATGGAACTCCGGGACTTTCAGCTTCTTGGGGAGCTCAGATTTGCTCTCTGATGCTTCACCAAGCAAAAACTTGAGTTTCTTTGGGGAAGAGAAAGGAGAAGCTGGCCTGCTTCGCTTCAAGGTTGCCGGCATCCCCTCAAAAGGAACTAGCGCTAAAGAATCCTTGCTAGTGCCTTCAGTACAAGCCTCTGCAGTTCGAGTCTCCAAACCTGTTTGCAGAATAACAATTGGCTTTCGAGGCTTATTGCCATCAAAGGATCCAAACAGATTACGTGCTACCGGAGGTAGTATTGGGGTTTGTATACCCTGAAATTTAAATGCTCCATTGACAAACCTACTATCAGCAAAGCCCAAGAAAGGCTTCGGCAATGGGAGGCGCAATTGCTCCTTCTCCCAGCAGACTTGCTCGGTAAAGCCACCTGACAAACTCCCTTGTCATGGTATATCAGATTGCATCTTTTTCATTTACCAATCAAGTTTTCAAAGAAAAAATAAATCTCAGCCACAACTCCAAGAGCAAGCTTTAGGGTTTTTTTTCTTCTGGAAGAAGGGTTTGGAGATTTCAAGTGTAACATGAACCCTAATCTTGCCAGAAGTGTCAAAAAGCTTTTGGTCAATCTCCTGATACGTCCCCGCAATGGAGGTGACATTCATGATCATCTGCAACTCTTCCAGCACCGGTGGAATATTGTTGATTCTCACCCAAAAGTATAGGGTTTCAAGTGGTACAGATTGAGGAGCAATAAAACCATCATAGGCTTGTATGACCACCGGAGCCTTGTTGAAATACCAAGGCCCCCCTCTGAGTACCTTGTTTCGATCCTTACTACGATCAAAAGAGAAGACATACCGGTTTGGAGGCCGATCTTGTACCTTGAACGATCCATCTAGCACCCATATGCGTCGAAAGTGACGCTGCAGATCCATGCTACTGCATGCCTTCCTCGTCAATGGACGAGCCAGTAAGAATGCCTGAGACCCTCCCTTGGTGGTTCCATTCGCCATGTGGGAGATATCAACAACATCTCCCCAACAAGGGCAAGAGAAGCAGCAAACGTGGCCGTAACATCTTCAATGGAGGTCTTTTTGCCGAAGGAGGAGGAGGAGGACGCCATAGCAAGCGACACTAGGGTTTTAGTTTTGGAGCGCGGCAGTAGGCAGCGTTAGGGTTTCTAATATAAGGTGTTTAGATTGTAGGATATCGCGAAACTAATATCGCATATATTCTCTATGCTATTTAAAACCGGACTATTACAGACCATCTTTCTCGTTTATAAAAATAAGAACAATAAAAATACCATTGTTTAGCAAAAGGTCTTATTTAGCAAAGGATCACTCAGAAAAGTTGGTGGTGACTGGTGAGTGGAAGACTGGAAGTGGAACTCAGCTCCCTATGCTAAAACGTACGTTCCACTTTGATAAATTTTGAATAATATAAACACTTAAAACTAGAACATATATATTTCTAATCAGTTGGGGTTTTACATGTCTCAAAAAGTAATCATTGCCTTGAAAGACATGGGCATTCTTTTTCCTTCCTTTTCCCCAACAAGTTCTTTATACTTAGTTGATATGTCATGAGGATTATTATACACTAATTTGGAATAACGATGCAATCATGAACAAAGATGAACGGTTGTACTGCACAATAAGCTTGATAATATTTAGAAACTGAAGAAAAGCTTAATGTCCCATTGATTAAGGTGTTTTATAATCACTGAGGAATCAAATCTCTTTTAAGAGGATGGTGTGGAACTGCGGATTTAGATAGCCTAAATTGCTAGATGCATAGAGATATTACATATGTTAAAGAAAGATATGCAAAATATGAATTGAATGAATAAAAGTCCCTCAAAAGCCTAAAAAGGGTTCTTGTGGTATAGTGGTGGTGAATAAGCATGCTTAGGTTGAAAGAGTACGTTGGGATTATGGGTTCAATTTGATTGTACGGGTTGGGACCAGTTCAATCTGTATGGCTGTTGGAATATAGAAACAAAAACATACAAAAAGAGTGTTCATGATTAAAATTGGAGAATAAAAGAAAAGAAATGTTCGACCAAAGAATGAAGCAAGGTAGCCATCGAATTGTTTAAATGTTCTATGTGTTTATGCTATTTTTTCCAAAAATATCAAGGGAAGATGCACGATAAAATGCCTGAAAGTGAGTTATGCAAGAGAAAGAGGTGTTGAGAGAGTTACACATGCACAAAGATGTTAAGACAAAGAGTTTGAAGAATCTTTTCTAAGAAATTAAGGTAAAGACAATTAAGTAAGCAAAACAAGTTAGCGTGCGAACTTCTTCATCTTGTCTTAAGAAAGATAATTAATTCAGAAATTGATGTCTGCTTCTCATGTAATAGCTCAATCATACAATGGGTATGTCTCAAATAACCGAGTATTTATGAATCTTTTTTTTTTTTTTTTTTCTGATATGAATGTAGGCAGCTTTTTTTATATTTTGGATGAAAATGTAGGCAGGTTGTTGACTATAAGCATTCATGTTTCATTTTTCTGTGTTGTCTGGTTTGTGTTTGCCCTGGCCAGCAATATGTCTTCTACTCAGTTTTGGGTATTGCTAGAGTTTTGAAGCTTCTTCCCCATAATTTGAGGAAAAAGACAATGAAGGGGGGAAGAACAGATTAATTTGCATTGGAAAAAGACAGAATAGAGAGAATAACATTGTTAAAAAGGAAATACACATCCTATTTAGAAAATTAGCAGTAGTTACCCAAACATAGCCTTACTACAAGTATACCCAAACCAGAACATTGCGAAGTATACCCAAACCAGAACCTTGCAAGTATACCCAAACCAGAACCTTAGCTTCCAAGTTAACACAGCCTTGAGATGGAGTCATGTCGCTTACTCACTCACTCAAGAAATTTGGATTTTCTTGGGAAGACAAGAGCCCAAGAAACCCTCCAAAATGCCTTCTTCTGTACCCCCCAAACATAGGCTTACAAGTATACCCTCTTTCCCGCCAAATTTAACCAATTTTAGGCTTGTTTGAAAAATACCTTTTAGCCATTTCTCAAACAAGCTATTGGGAAAAGAACCAGACCCAACAGATATCTCTTCTAACACCCTCTTATCCACACTAAAACTAACCCCATTTTGTTTCCCATATACACCCTCAAAGCACCCTTCAATCTTGGACAAGAAAAGCTCGGTGGCCTCCCGATCTCTAGCTGGGCTTCGATTGAAAACGAAGAGGTTCTCGACTGATTCGAGGAACCCAAGTGGGGTTTGGACATCCGTGGCAGAGTCGCGGGTCAAATCACTTGAAATAGGGCTAACCTCCCCTGCATTGTCTTCGATTTCATTGTCCTCACCGGCTTTGAGGTTTAGATCAAGGTTACTGTTGAAGCTTGATTGCCTTGAGAAGTCCTTCTTGCTATTCACATTCTCAAAGGCAACAACCACACTTGAATCCTCCTTTTCTTCAAATCTTGTAGATTTGGTCTTGTTTTCAAGCTCCCACTCAGCTTTTCGCTTGTGTTCGAAGCTGGCGATCCCAAAACTAGGACTAGTACTTTTTTCATCAACTTTCAACTTCATTTGGATTATAGAACCTGGGTACTCATTTCTTGTGGACTCACCCTTGGTCAAAATGAATATTGCTTGGCCACGATTCCCATCTCTTCTACTCACTTCTCCACATTTTCGATCAGCTAGGAATTTTAAGAACTGGGTATCAGCCAAATCAACATCTTCTACCAACACAACAAGTTTGTCACTGGATTTCAAGGCTTTTTTTAGTTTTTCCACTCTTGGGTACATCTCATCTTCTCTTTTGTTCATGTTGATATGTAAGAGTGAATTAGCAGATCCCAGAACCAACTCTGCTATTGCTTGAGCCAACCTTCTCTTTCCAATCGAGTCATTCCCATCAATCAGAAACCAAGTTTCCGAACATGGTTTGGAGCCGATTATGGCTTCTACTATTGAGGGAATGGATTCAGATTGCCAAGGCACATTCTCTTTCAAAAGCTTACACATGTCAGCTCTCTGCACCATCGATTTTTCTGAATCAGAAAACACAGAGTTGCCGAGAGCAAGTGTGATCTTCACTTCCTTATCTTCACTGAGTTTCAAAGAATCCAAGGTTGGTTCCACTACTACTTCATGCTTTTGAACCCCATTATCGAAATTGAATTCGATTGTACTACATGATTGTTGTCTCCTGAACCGAGGCACCAGATTAGAGCCATGGGTTGCAGGGTCTGAAGCTGGATGATCAGCAAAAGAGATCGAATTCAGATCTGGGAAGATGCCATTCCTGGTTGACAACCAAGGGTACGATGAAGCACTATAAGAGTGGTTCTTCCCAATTGAGTTTTGATGGTTGTACAAAGCGGGGCTTGAATGATTCTGATTATGCCTTCCTTGGTGCAGACTGTAGCATAACCTGTTCCACTTTCTCCTCAATTCAACCACTTCATCCTGCAAGAAAACAAACAATATGTCATATATCTGAACTAAATTTACTAAGGAAATGATGTGATAGTGTTTCATTTAACAAAAACTAGGTCTATTCGGAACGTCATTTAATTTAATAAACAAGATACATTGACATATAAGTTTGCTAAACAAATTTAGCGGTTCTAAATTATTGTCTGCCTAAAGTAGTGATCCATAAGTCAAAAGTTAAGAGACAAACATTGGTTACCTTTTGACAGGCTTGGGTGCCATGTGGTTGAAGCCAGGCAGGCAATTTCTGCTGGCCAGATTTGAGCAACTGAGCTTCTTTCTCATAATTTGAAGTGCATTCTTCACAGCAGGGGAGCTTACCATGATCTTGTTCATGATCCTTGATGCTACTGAATGGCTTTGTTTCAAGCACTTCAGATGGGTTTTGAGAAAAGATTACTCTCGAATCATGGACACTGTAAAACATGAGTGCAACATGTAACAAATTAGCTTCATGTATCAATATTAAATAAAGAATAAATATTTAAGATGAGGCAGCTAGCAAATGTAACATTTTTTCCCCTAATTTCCTCTTGGCTAATAGAAATTACAAAAACAACTATTAGACACAAATGCCATGATCTCAGATGTTTTTCCATCAATAGTACTTTAATGTTACGACTATGTTTGCCCTTTTGTTCCCTTGACAATAGGACAAATTCATTTATCTAGCTTTTCACTAATTATAAGCCTCTTAATAGCCTTCTGTGATTTGTACAGTACAGTCCAAATCCTTTGAAACCAAGACAACCAAAAAAACAAGGAAGGACTTGTAATATTTGTGAAAGAAAAAAGTTATATATAAAAGGTGAAGTACTAATGAACAAGGAAATTTAATTCTTAAAAGGTGTGAATTGGTGAACAAGGAAAAAAAGGATCTTGTAAACTTATTTTATGTTTCCATCTGTGAAATCTGTAATTTTGATCAGAGGCTTGTATATGCTGACAAAACAAAAGAGAAAACAAAGCTACTGTGGTTTTGTACATCTGTCTCCCTTTTGCCTCAGTGGTTTCTGCTTTCATGCAGATTGCAGACCATGTATAGGCTGTTGAAGTCTGTGTAATTTAGACTCAGTAGCAGAAAAATACAAAGCAATTTAATTAAACTATCAAAGCTTCTAGCAATGGAGGATCTTTCTACATAACATTCATACATACATACATGATATAAGTTTTTTTTTTTTTTTTTTTTGACAAATCATACATGATATAAGTTAGAGACATGAACAATATAATATAAAATATACCTGGAAGCATGGAGACTCAAACCAAGACCTCCTGATGGTACAGAAACAGCTTGAAGACCCCATTGAATCTCAAGAGAAGGTTGCCTCATTTGGCATCTCATGTATGTTTGATAACTAGCAGTGGCCATTAGCCACACCTTTGGCTTTGTGCTTGAGAATGAGCTGCTTTCATAATCTGAAACCAACCTTGAAATTTCTGAAACTAAATGCTCAACTGGGCTATACCCACCAGAGACTAATCCTCCTTCTCTCTCATCACCAATTGTCCATTTCAAGTCTCCAATGTAAATAATAGCACCACCTCCTCCAGAGTGATCCAATTTCCTTTTGAGCTCTGTGATATTTGATTCCACATCTTCTCTTTTCATGTACCTCAAAGAAACATGTGGAAACTGAAATTTGATGAAATGGGTTGATTTCAGTTCCTCAGGAACCTCTGACCCTCTCTCTAACCTCCCCATGACCTCAGCAACAAGGCCTTCAGTAATGGACACAGAATCACCCACAATCACAGTGTTCCTTTTCTTACTGTTCTTCCTCACCAAAACCTCAAACACCAACTTAACATCTTCCTTGGAATAAGAGACAGACTCTGTAGGAGTATTAATGGAGCTGACATTGAATGGAAGAAGTAATTTCTTTGGTGGCGAGGAAAAGAGAAGTGGGTTTTGCTCAGAAGTGTAAGTCAAGAAATGGGTTTGCCAGAAATTTCCAGATGGACTGATATGATGATGGGTTAAGTTTTCAGGAGCAGTAGGTGAACAAGGAGAAGAGAAAACCCCACCAGTGCTATTATAACACTGGAAAACAGAGGAAACAGAGGAGGTGTCCTCTAAGTTGTTCTTGACAGAAGTACTCGAGAACCCGGCTTCCCTCATAACCCGGCTAACACTTGGGTCATCCAAGATGGAGATGATCAGCTGCTCAAGCTCAACCTTGATCGTCAAAAGTGGCTGCTGCTGATTCTGCTGCTCTATGCACCCCCTTCTCTGGTGGGCTTGGGCCCTTTTGAGAGCTGCAATGAGAGCATTGGAGAGAGAAGGCTGTTGCTGCTGGTGGTGCTGACCGTGGTTGACCAGCAGAGGACTGGGGGCGCCGCCACCTCCGGAGGGAGGTGTAGTGGGGAGCCTGTTAAGCGCCACATTGAAGCAGAGCTCCAGGGCCCTGCATTGGAGAGGGTGGTGATGTGGCGGGTTGTGGTTGGCTGCTGCGGCAGCTTTGAGACAGGCCCGCCTCAAGAGACTGGTTCTTGAGGCGAGGAGAGTGGCGGCCACGTGGAGAGGAGTGACCTGAGCATGGCCTCTCCGCCTGGCTAAGCTGAGAGAGTGCTTCAGAACCGAAGCAGCCTCCGCTGTGAGGGTCTGCTGCACCGCACAACCTCCTGAGCGCATCACTCGATCAAAACCCACCCCCCAAGCCCTCCCCTTTTGTTTCTCAACAGCTCTATCTCTTCACACAACACAAAGATCAAGTCTTTTTCTTTACCCCCTCTCTTATATTTTCCTTAACCTCACCCCCAACCCAATATGGTTATCTCTCTAACCAGAGAGGAGAAGAAGAAGAACAAGAAGAAGAGAGAGAACACTAAGCTTAAGATAGAGGGAAAATGGAAGAAGAAGAAGAGCTTGGCTTTGAGTTTGAGTTTGAGTTTGAGTTGAGAAAACCAGGCTAGAGATGAGACTAGACTAGCTTCTTTATACTTCCTGATATTGGGTTTTTTTTTTAATTTAATTTCTTTTCTGTGATTTTGCTTTTTGCTTTTCTCTTTCTTCTGCTTTGGGGTTACAGTTTAGACTGAACCCATCTTTTTATGATCATCACCCATTTGTTGTGTCACACACTACTTCACTAGCAGAGGAGCAAAGATTTTTGTTTTGGAGGCAATTAGTACAAATAAAGATAGTAACTTTTTGAAGCATTAATTTTCACATATCTCTGTTGGAACTTGCAAAAAATATTATCAATCAAATATGCAATGCATTACCATGATCATCAAAAGCTGCAAAAGAATTATGAGTGGGATTACAAACACAAGAAGAAAACTTTTTAGGATTTACACCCTCTAATCGGTAAAACTGGTAACTCCAGTAGTAAGTCCTTTCTGGTTTGCAGTAACTAGCTTTGTCATTTTGATGCAAATGGGAAGGGTCCCACTCCACTGAAATTTTTCAGATGAAAAAGAAAAGAGAAAGAGAAGGCTAAGCTAGCTAGCTAGCTTGAACTTCCTTCTTTATTTTTACCAGCCTTTGAATGGACAGACAAAGCCAGCAGAAATTCAAAAAAACACAAAAAACTGAAGGGGGAAAAAGTATGGAAAAGAAACAAAAGCAACTCACTGCAACACTCCTCCACATTTTGTTTTTGTTTTTGAAATTTTCCATTCTCATGTTTATCATAAATTTTCTGGGTGTTGTTTTTTTATACATGAATATGAATTCAGAGCATGACAGATGTGTACAAATTGATATTTGGCTTATTGTTTGTTTTCTCTTTTTCTCTTTCTCACGCCAATCCAAATCCTCGTAGCTAGAGAGACAGCATTGCATTTTATTCCCCAAGTACCCAAAAAGCAACTCTCTGTCTGCTAATTCTCACTACCATTATTGCTCCTCCTTTCCGTTCTCTCTCTCAGTATCCCAGTTTTTTTTTCTGCAAACTTCAATTTCTACCTTTTTGCTTAATCCCCATCTTATTATCTCCAACAACCCACTTAATTAATCACTTGATAAGCTTCATGCTTTATCAAGTAAAGTAAAGTTCAAAGATTAGACCTTGGCGGCAACCACTAATAATAGGACTGCTGTAATGGAAACAACTGAAGTGTTCACATTCTTAAATTGTTGGTGTAAAATATCGAAAATTTCATAGATCTTCGAAGTATTAAAATTTCAGAAATAAGAGTTAAAAATACTATTTATAATTTTGCGAGACATACATACAGAATTATTGAATTAAGTTGCTGAAATATTCATAACACTATAAAATACCTTATAGAACGTCAAAAAGTCCGCATTCATGAAAGAGTGAATTCTCTTTCACAAAATTAGTGACTTCTTTTGCCTGGTTTTGTGTCATGACTATCATCTTTTGCCACACTTATTACTGAGATGATCAGTTGCTTTCAATTAATATTCTTCTTTCATTAATGAGACTGGTTTGGGACAATTGAACTCATTTGATTTCTTGACTTCCTGAGTTCAATTAGTTAGTAGAGACAAAAATGATCTGACTACCACTATAGGCCAAATTTATAAAAAAGCTGCAAGTGAAATTAATTTCTACTTTCCTAGACCAAACTAATTTCTGACATTTCTGCTTTTGAGAAAAGATTAAACCCAAATGGTTTTAATTCTTTTCTTATTTCTAGAGATATTAAAAGGGTTTATTTCAAATGGCAATCTAACTTGGAATGGGGAAGATCATGTTTTTGAAAGTATGATCTCATTGACCATTGTTCACCGTTATTTCTAGTGTGTGTGTCTATATATATATATATATATATATACGGGAAGGTTCTGAAGAGGAAGTCCGCAACCCAGAAAAAGTGTGGACGTCCCTCCTCCGGCGTCGGGAAGGCGGCGACAGCGGCGCGGGGCTGGCCGGATGGAGGCTGGAGGCGTCCCATACCTCTTCTGGGCAGCAATCGACGATCGAGGAGGTCGGGGTTGCAGGTTTCTGGGCTTCCATGGTTTCCGGCGAGCTAGTTGCACACCGCCGAGTTTCCGATCACCTCCGTCTTCGCCGCTTGATCGAGGCTGTCTGGGATGTCCAGAGGGTGCGTCCGGCACCCGCAGCGCAGCGATCGCCGCCTTCCTGACGCCGGAGGAGGGACGTCCGCACTTTTTCTGGGTTGCGGACGTCCTCTTCAGAACCTTCCCGTATATATATATATATCCAGAGCAGAGCTCCGCTTTTAAATTAATGTGTGAAGTTTGAGTTTTCGGTCGCATATCCACATCTCGACCGTTCCGTTTTTAGGTACTACTGTATAGATCATCTCTGCAAATTTTCAGCCAAATTGATGATCGTTAAGGTTTCTAACTCGCTTAAACCAATGTACGGACTAAATCTGTCAACCTGAACCGTACTAGCATTAAGGCAGTTATCAATGCCTTAATGATCATCAATTTGGCTGAAAATTTGCAGAGATGATCTATACACTAGTACCTAAAAACTGAACGGTCGAGATGTGGATATGGGACCGAAAAGTGAAACTTCACACATTAATTTCAAAGCGGAGCTCCGCTCTGGATAAGATATATATATATATATATATATATATATATATATATATATATATATATATATATATATATGTTGTTTAGAGAATTTCAGTGCACCGACGTACAGTTGCACTAACAGTAATGGACCTCTAGAACATTAAGTATATTTTTTTATTAAAAGAAAGATTGCCTATAAAATATCAACGATTGAGATGGGTGCTTAAACATGGAACACTATGGTACGGTTGGAAGTACTTACAACATATCTTTTTTTTTTTTTTTTTTTTGAACTCAATCATCAATTTCATTCATGCTCAAGCCAGAATGGCACGGATACATACCTTCCCTTGCCATACCAAGGACAAGTTTAGGACGTGGTATGCTAGCACCACCCATTAGACAACCAGTGCTCACTTATTTAAGAAAAGCGAGCCTAAGAACTATGACAAAACTAGTACATAGCAATTAGGCAAAGTTTAGCAGAAAAACAAAATTAAATGTGCTCCTTGCCCTTAACAGTTGGGCTAGGAGGTTTAGAAAGATAAGCAAAGCAAGTCTCTAGCGCATCAGTCATCTTCTTCGACTTTGGAGGGTTCTTATTCTTTGCCCCTAATGGCCTTCCTCGTTTCTTTTTGGCATCAGAGTGAGCAGAGACTAGCTCCTTGGGGACGAGGATATTGCCAGGCGCTTCAACCATCCCTATGGACTTAGCAGAGAACCTACTGGTGAACATGGGGATCTTTTGTTTCTTGGCATGAACCTCGGGGAGGAGAGGTTTGAACAGCTCCGGTAGCAGGAACTTGAGCTTTTGGGGAGATTTTGTAGGAGAGGGAGGTAGGTGACGCTTGTCACCCCTATTCTCCTTGGTCATTGCCTCCAACTCTGCAGGTACACCTGTGTTGTCAGAAGTTTTCAGGCTAGGAGTGCTCTCTGCCGGATCAGATGGTGACACCTGCTCAAGCTCCAAGCCCTCAGTCAGAGTTATCAACCCAGAATTGGATACATGGTTAACTGGGTCAGCAAGCACCGCCAGTGCTAAAGGTTGGTGGACTTCCTCATCAGTCTCAGAGAGATTGAGGTCTCTTGCACGCAGTATAATTGGCTTGCGTGGTTTGATTGCTTCCTTGGGTTGGAATAGAGACCTGCAAATATTCGTCGGTGTTTGCACACCCTGAAAGCGAAAGGTTCCATCAACAAACTTGTTAGCAACAAAACCCAAAGACGGACCAACAATATCCTTTCTCTGGTCCCCTGTATATGATGTAGTATGACGCCCAAGCAAAGGGCAATGATCACCCTCATGATAAATCAGATTACAATGGTCACACTTTCCCACCAAGTTCTCAAAAAAATAAGAAATTTCAGCTTCAACTCCAGCTGCAAGTCTTAGGGTTTTGTTCAGAAAAAAAGGTTTTGAGATATCATGAGCCACACGGACTCGAACCTTGCCTTGATTCGCAAAAAGCTTTTCATCTAGTTCAAGGAACTTACCCACCACCGAAGCAATGTTTCTAATCATGTCAGGCTCCTCAAACAGCGGTGGGATGTTGTTGATGCGAACCCAGAAGAAGAGAAGGGTTAGAGCGATATCTTCCATGGGCGCAACACCATCATATTCCTGAAATACGATTGGGGCTTGTTGGAACCTCCACGGTCCACCCTTCAGAACCTTATTGCGATCCTTCCTCAGATCAAAAGCCAGAACGAACCGATCTGGTGCACGTTCTTGAATCTTAAAGTCCTTATCCAGGACCCATACTCGCCGGAGAAAGCGTTTCAAGTCATTCAAGGCGACCGGCTTCTTGACCAGAGGACGTGCCAAGAGAAAAGACTGCTTGGCTCGTCGTTGGATTCCACCAGAGGTGTGGGAAACATCAATGACGTCCCTGCTAGCAAGTGCCAGCGACGCAGCAAAGGAGGAGGTGACGGCGTCGATGTTGGACATGTTGGCGGTATGGAGATCGGAAGGGGAGCGACAGACGTCGCTCAGTTTTCTAGGGTTGGACGGCTGCACACAAAGCGCTGCCTTAGGGTTTCTACGCGGTGTAAGGTCTTAGGGCATATCAGATTCTACTTACAACATATCTAGCTTTACTAGAATCTTGATATATGAAGGAACTCAAAAAAAAATCATTGAATACACAATATTCAAACAAAGAATGAAAAGACAATATACAAACAAAGTTCTAATACCATGTTAGTCGATTACTGTGCCTTAAGAATTTAAACCGTAAAAACCAATCAATAACATATATTTAGAGAATAATAAGAACCTAAAGCTCCCAATTAACATGCTTATCAACACTATTTTTGAGTTTTTGATTTTCTTTTTTCGACTTTGTCGATCAGATCTAGTTTAACATGAAAACGTTTTCTGTGGAACAAGGCTTGACAGTAGAAGGTCTAGATAATAATAAGAACCTAAAGCTCCCAATTAACATGCAAGTGTAACGTATCAACACTATTTTTGAGTTTTTGTTTTTCTTTTTTTGACTTTGTCGATCAGATCTAGTTTTAACATGAAAACGTTTTCTGTGGAACAAGTCTTGACAGTAGAAGGTCTAGGCGTGTATGTCAAGAATAGCATCCGAATAGGTAATAAAAGGAAGACTAAATTCAAGAGTAGTACTGATTTTCCAGTTTCTCTATTGCATTAAAAGCATCATCCTGGTGTACTAACGATAAATTTTTGACAGTAGATCAAACCCTATTCAAACTACAGGGGAATATAACTTTGAGATCGAACAGAAAGTACCACCCAACTGGAATCTTTGTTTTCAAATACTGAGTTCAGTAACAAATACAGTAACTGTACAAGGGAGCTACTGTTGCCAGTATGTTCTTTGACTGTAAGATCTAGCTAGACATATATATATGGAGCTTCGCTTCATTGAAAACTAAAAGCACTTTTTGGGTCAAAAAAGTAGCTGATATGGATCAAACAAGGTTTATCAGATCGAAGTTTGAACTTTCGAGCTTATAGTTAAAACAATGAGCAGCAGCACCACTTTTCCAGTCAAAGTCATACATATCGTCTAGCTAGCTACCCAGGTTAATCAATATTTTCATGCAAAATTATCCACGTAAATTATTTTCACAAGAAGTAATTACTGCCCTTTCCATATATCAATGAACTTTGTCATATTGGCATCCATTCCATGATTGAAAACTTCATGCATGTTAGATTTCGATCAAACTGTTATGATCATCAAAAATAAAAGGCTAAAGACAGTACAGAGTAATTGACATAATATATGATGGGGTTGGGCCATTTCTGTTTGTTCAATGAGCACCCATATTTTAGCATATGGAGCACTAAAGCTTTATGTAAAGATTTTGTAAATGATCTAAGATAAGCTGATGATGATGAAGGGAGATAGATCTGTGAGGTCGATTGAAAGGGGGTGGGTGCCCAAATCATTGGAGCATTATTCTTCAAAAGTGATCTGGAGAATTTGGTTTACTCTAGTTTGAAGAAAAGTATCCCCTTTACGAATTAATTGAGATTACGAAATTTCATTGTTGAGGAATGCATGCGTCATCTTATGATTGGGTTTGCATTTTGCCTAACACGTTTTCAACAAAGCAACAAAGTACAAATTACAAGCTAGGTTTAGATGAAACATTTTGGCCCACATTTCGAAAAGCCAATTTAGCCAAAAGATTAAGATGGAGTTTTTCACATTAGTAATTAACTTGCTTGCTAAGGTCATGCCTAAACTCGAATTAGAGTATCAATGGAGTCAGTTAGGGTTAGACAGTTGACCCAGATACGAACTTGATTGCAAATCTCAGATATATATAAATTTATGGTCAGCCCTGAGAGTGATAATTATTAGCTCCGTTTGAAAGGTGTTAAGAGAATGAAGGTGTGCGAAGATTTACGAAAAGAATAATAGAGCTAAAATAGCTAAATAAGAAGAGCTGTGAACTTCTTATCGTCCTCGAGAGAAACCCTAAACAGGTGATTGCAACCAGTTTCATTTATATATGCATTAATGAACAGTACAACTGTACAAGGGTAGCTTAGCTCATGAATTCAAGTAATTAACTGTGCCTCTTCTTCGATAATTGTCAACAACTTGAACGTGATAGGTCTCCATCAGAGTTGTTGTTTAGCTAAAGGCTCTAGCAATGGCCCTGACCTAACGCCTGAGTGGAAGACATGATCAAGCTAATTAACTAGACAGTAGTAGACTTAGAAAAGCATGACGCGAGCAAACTTGTGGTTTCAGAAGTCATCTCCAAGATACAGAACAGAATGCAATAACTGAAGTGGTAGGCTGCGATAGCTCGATCGTGAACAAAAATAAATCTCTCCCTATCTGAATTCAAGTGGTGGCCGGGAATGTTCATAAGGAAAAAGGAAAAGAGAAAAAGAGACGAGAATGTTGGTTCAATGGGTCACAGACACAGTGTTTGATAAGGTGAGTGAGGGGACCCTCTGACTCACGTGAACAATGCATCTTCAAACGTCTCTTCAACAGTTCAAATTTTCGTTAATAAGTTTGCATTCAAAATAACTGCCAAATTAGCTTATAAGTAAACATTTGAGCAATGTTTCTCGATATTCTAAACGATATATATTGATATTTGATGTAGGATGAGATTTTAGTCAATTTCAACAAAAAATCTCGAAAAGAAAGAAGCGTCTTCACATTAAGAAGAATATTTAGCTAATTTCGATATTTGATGTAGGATGAGATTTTAGCTAATGAAATCTCGAAAAGAAAGAAGCTTCTTCACATTAAGAAGAATAATTTGAATATTGAAAATTGGTATTCAAATAGGCTTCTTAATGATGGAATTAATTTCGAGCAAAATCTTGATTGAGAAACACAGTATCTAGGATTTTATTTCCGATTTTTATTTAATCAGGTTTAATTAGGTTTCCTAGTTTTAGTCTACAATAAATTGTTCTTTTATGTTTTCTAGTTGTATTAGGTTTATGCTATGTGCCCTATATAAGGCACCTCTTAGATTGTAATTTTCATTCAAGTTATCAATAAAAAAAACCAAATATTAGAGAAATTTCTCTATGTTTCTTACAGCTGTGTCCCTAATTGCTAGTGGATTCTAGCTCATCTCATATGGCTTTCGACGCTTGACAGAGCCTTTTACTATCGTGTTCACGCTTCCTGCATCAATATCTATATATGAATTACCGATAATGATATTTAAAACCTTGATAAGAAGAGAACTAATTTCCCAAAGAACTGTGTATCAAAGAACTAAACTAGAGCTCCCGGCCCATGTACATCATCTTTTACGTCGCTATAGTTATCATTTTCGTTAAATTTTATGTTCGACCTAAACTAAAGAACCAGATTAGAGCTCCGCCAGCCACGTACATCATCTTTTACATCACTATAGTTACCATTTCCGTCAAATTCTATATTCGACCTAAACCAAAGTATTAGACTAGAGCTCTGCCAGCTATGTACATCATCTTTTAATTACATCGCTATAGTTACCATTTCCATCAAATTTTATGTTCCTAAACATAAACCAACTAACGCCTCTCAACCGGATAAGCCCATTTAAAATAGTCTAACAATTTCCAACATAAGGTCGTGCTGACTTAATGGACTTAAGTAAGCCATTTGCCTTTATCACATGTAACAAACCACATGCAAGACTGTCCGACCATTATTGAGAGCGAGCAATTTGTTATAAAGCTAACCTGCAAACTTAGCAAAAAAAAAAAGAAAAAAGAACAACACCGGTCGGATCGATGACCCTGCATTTGAGCCGTCTACATAGTCGTACCTGTTAGAATTTGTGCATAACACCGTTGGTTTAAGAAACTAGTTACCTATATTGTTAGTATAAGGGAAAATTTCGCAAACAGTACACCAAGTAAAAGCCACTAATAATTCTTATACATAAAGTTCCAAACCAAACATTTCGGTACACGAAATCTGAAACTCGACCCACTATCAGTACACGACGTCAATTTTTGACACCAAAATGTCCATTATGCCCTCAGTTTTTTTTTTTTTAATTTTTTTTTCTGTTATTTTTTTCTATTAATTTTTTTCCTTCTTTTTTTCTGTTATTTTTTTTCCTTCGTCTTTTCTGTTATTTTTTTCTATTATTTTTTTTCCTTCTTTTTTTCTGTTATTTTTTTTTCCTTCGTTTTTTCTGTTATTTTTTTCTATTATTTTTTTTCCTTCATTTTTTCTATTATTTTTTTTCCTTAATTTTTTATGTTATTTTTTTTTCTTTCTTCGTTTTTTTTTTCCTTCGTTTTTATCTCTTTCTTTCTTTTCACATGACTAAATATTGGCTGAGTTACAAATATAAGCTGTAGGACCATAAATCTCACCAATTGGAGGGCAAGGGCGGCGTTGGAAGCGAGGGAGTGAGCCCGGAAGAAGGAAGAAGAAAGAGATAAAAACGAAGGAAAAAAAATAACAGAAAAAATGAAGGAAAAAAAATAATAGAAAAAAATAACAGAAAAAACGAAGGAAAAAAAAATAACAGAAAAAAAGAAGGAAAAAAAATAATAGAAAAAAAATAACAGAAAAAACGAAGGAAAAAAAATAATAGAAAAAAAAAATTTATTAAAAAAAAAAAGAACTGAGGGCATAATGGACATTTTGGTGTCAAAAATTGACGTTGTGTACTGATAGTGGGTCGAGTTTCAGATTTCGTGTACCGAAATGTTTGGTTTGAAACTTTATGTATAAGAATTATTAGTGGCCTTTACTTGGTGTACTGTTTTCGAAATTTTCCCTTAGTATAATCTATAAAAGTGAAAGTCATGACAGGATTTACAAAAGATAGACGTGGTAAAATTTCGGGTCAAACAGTTGGGGCTGACTGAAAAATTAAATAGGGGAATGGAGAGACAGAGAGATGTTTTTGAAGAGGTGAAAAGAAAGAAAGCGTGCAACTTTATACAATAAATGTCTTGAGCTTGAGGACACAAACACACATCCAATCCTATCAGATCATTGTTGGATCAGAGAGACAATGTCTATGTATGGCTGCCTGCCTTGGCTTCTTTCCCTCTCTCTCTCTCTCTCATTCGCATCAATCTTTCTTTCTTCTCTTTTGCTTTTTGGCTCTCCCCTCCCTTTTCTTTTCTTTTCTTTTCCAATTCCCCACTCCTTTTTTACGTACTCACATTTACATTCATTCCAACTCCCCTTTTCCTCGGGGACTGCTCTAGCTCCTTTATTTCCATTCTTTCCTTATAATAATTATTACTTTTTGAGTTCTAACTATTTACTCTACGGATGACTAGGATCATTTTAGAGCTTCGTCCTTGCCAACAAAATTCACTTCGTCATGATGCTAACCAAGCTACGTTGAAAAAAATAAAAATTTATTAATTTATAAGGAGTGAAACACAACATAATGATCCACGTATTAATTTTTTTTAAATAATTTCACATTTGACTACCGATAATAATACATTTAGAAGAAAAAAGGTGCAATTCTTGGAAGTCAGGAACCAACATGACCTAATCTATAGTGTGACATTCTATTAAGCGTTAATAGATTTTTTTTTTTTTTAATCTTCTTAGATCATCAGTGTCAATATTTATAGTAGATTGAGCAATTATCTTTTTTAGGTTAATTCGTGCTTCTTGGTGGTCGACCTTACTGTTTACTTTTGGGCAAGATTTCAAATTTCTCCAAAACTGCTGAAATTTCCGTAATTTTGAAGTACCAAAACAAAATTCATATGCTATATTATTTCCATCAGGAGTTTCCCGAAATTTTCCGTACATTTATGCGAAATTCTTAATTTCTGAAATATCTACACACACAAAATATATTTAATAATTCACATCGAAATTTTGTCCGAAATTTCTCTGAAATTTGTATGTCACCGACAATGAATTTTTTACTTCATACTTTCATAAAAAAAAATCTGAAATTTTGAATTTTTTTTTTTTTTGAAAAAAGGCCGGTGCGGCTGTTGTCGAGTTTTGATTAATGAAATCGCAAAATACATGGGTGGTGGGGGTAATTACAATAAGCATCGACAGAATTTTTTGAGATAATAACAAGAGTCTCAATTAAAAGAATGCATTCCAACAAGCACTAATTAACGAAGAGTGCTCTACTGATTACTCCATTCGCTTTACAGTTGTGGTGACATAATAGAAAGTAAATGCTTACTCGAAGCAATAATATACTACTAAGATAAGCTTACCCACTATGTTGTCACCAGGATCTAGAGCCGGTGACACTAATTTTCATCTTGCCACTAGGAGATTGTGACCATTTGATGAAGTAATTAACTCACCATTTACCTAGGGTATACAAGGCACACAAGGTGTACGTGCAGTCCGGGACAAATCCCACGTCGCCCTACCATTTTATGGTAGGGACTTATATCCGCATAAAGCCATAACCTACTAAAAAACAATAATAAAAGAAAACAATAAAAATAAGAGCAAGCTAATAAAGGACCAAAGACCCATTCCAGGCCTATTCTCCGTACCAGCCAACAGAAAGATTGCAGTAGCCCATATGCAAAGCCCAACAATGCCCTTGACCTCCTGCCATCGTCATCACCATTGCACCACCATCGTCATTGCTCCACCGCATCAGAACTCGCCACCATAGTAACCTAATCCCACCACCCAATTCTCATCTAACCCAACGACAACCACCAGTTGTGCAAAACCACCCAACCAACCATCGAATCACGTAGGCCAAAGTAGTGACAATCTGACGCATTCGAGCTCTAATCCAAGGGCACCGATTTGGCCTTCCGTCAATTGTTTGTTGTTGAGCGCAGGCAAGAGAGATCCACCGCAACCTTTGTCATCTCAAAGGAAATCGAAAGAAATCCACACACCCAAAATACTATTTGAAAGTCAGTCAGAGATATAAATACACATAACAAAAATCGAAAAACTGCATTTTAGGTTTATTCTAAGTTGAGTAAATATCACTGATTAATTATATTCATACATAATTTTGCAAAAAAGAACTTTACAAATTAACAACAATTTTGTATCTTTTTAAGGGAAAATTGACTAACACTTTAGTTTCACAAGCACACAATTATAGTACAAATATAATGTCACATTTTAATCAAGAAATATGAGTCACTCCTTGTCTTTAAATCAATTAAAGATATCAATCGAATCTGACTAAATACCACCCTCCATGAAGGCCTAAATGAAAAATGAACTTGAACAAATCAAAGGAGCTCAGTGTGAACTAGTTCCACCAAACCCTAACTTGAACCGATGCTTAAAGAGGCAAATCCAATTAGAGGCCATGGCAGCTATTGCACCACTCTTCACCACCAATAGCGCCTAATTTGTCTTTAAGTTTAACCCATTATGAGTCGATAAGTGCTTCTGTGTAGTCCGCTGGATGTGAAGACTGTGAGAATCACCAATATCCTGCCTTGGTACCTTCCAAAGAAGAAACAAGTCATAAGGGAGACCGGGATGCCAATCTCTAACCCTTCGATGCCTAAGTCAATACCAGTGCGATATGTGGACAAAGTAACGGTACGGAAAGGGCAAAGTTTTGGACTTACCTTATTTGGAAGTATATGACCCCTTTTGTAGTAAGGAGCGAGAGTTTTGTTTCCCTAATGTCCGATGTGGGAAAATTGCTAGTTTTCCCTGTGAAAAAGTAAATCTTTGACCATTCTGTGCCGATCACTGTAGGTGGCTCCAGTTGGCATGGGAGTCAGGCGTTGCTCTTGGTGGTGGCTCCGATGAGTTATCTGGGAACTCTCGACTGGCCGACGATGAGTACTCTCCGGTGGCAGTGCTTATGATATGTTAGGTATAAACAATAGGAATATTTAATCCTGTCAGAATCCAGTAGCCCAAACCTAAGCAAAGCACCTCTAGGCCTTATATGCTGTCATAATTGAACAAATCTTGATCCCATTAGATCTGTGTCATGATTTTGTTGAAAATCGTCGCAATATATAAAGAAGGCGAAAGAGACGAAGAATGCATAAATCGGATCTCCACCATGACCATTAGGGATGGGCACGGGCCGGGACGGGCTGAAATTGTGGTAATCCCGAAGCCCGTCCCGGAAATAAAGTTCGGTACGGGCCGGGACGGTTTAGGCCATTTTGAGAATTGATCCCGACAGGCCCGAACCCGATCGGTATCAGGCCGGGACCGGGCCCAATCCGGGACAAAACCGAAATAAAAAAAAATTAAAAAAAAGTCATTCAAAGTTTGCAAACTGGGCAATTTTCTGAGTTTGCAGATTGATAGCTTTCAGTTCTTCAGTTGTGCACATTTGCAACTGAACAATTCCATCATTCCAGCCCTATAAATGTATGAAATATGAATCAAAATATCAAATGAACAATCTCATCATTCCATGATTTTCAATTTTCCATCATTCCATAATAAGTTAAGGTTGATCTGATTCAAATATTGAATAAGTCAAGCAAGGAAAGAACAACAGTACAAGTTACAACACTAAGGAAAAGCTGCAAAAAGAAAAAAGAAAAAATGATTGAACCCAGATGCATTTGGTCGAGATCTGCGCCTTCTCTCTTCTTTTTCTTCTCTGCTTTGACAGTTGCAGAACCGACGGAAGACTGAAGATTGAGGTAGATTAGGGTTGGATTTGTGAATCAATGGTGAAGAAAATCCTCGTAAAACCGTCAAGAAATCGTTGATTGGTGAAGGTGATTAGGGAATGATGGTTGAATTGAGAATTACATTTTCTGGGTTTATCAAAATGAGAAAGAGAGAGAGAAGAAACGTCTGAGAGAGAGAGAGAGAGAGAGAGAGAGAGAGAGAGAGAGAGTGAGATTAAAATTGAGATTGAGTCTGGAGACTCGGATCTAAGAGAGATGAGAGATTGAGACAGAGTAGAATTTGGTGTGTTAGAGTCTATAATAGAAGTATAGGCTTAACCAAATAACTAATCACACTGAGACATGTGGTAAAATCAATAATAAATAATAAAATCTATTATTTCGGTACCGGCCTGGCCTAGCCCGAATTTTATAAACTGAAACCGAAGCCCGTCCCGTTTATTCGGTTCGGGCCGGGACAAAACAGTAAAAATATATATAGCTTTTCAAACCGACCCGTCCCGGCCGGGATCAGTACGGGATCGGATCGGGATCGGTTGTTCGGTTTGTAGTGCCCAGCCCTAATGACCATGGTGAACTAAGAAGACGCCCAACCACACACACGTTACCACACAAAGCCGACCATGGCCAAGTTTGACTAGGCTTGGACCTAACCCAATGAGCCCCAAAAAAATTTATATATAAAACATACACATCTTTGCCGATGAATTAATGGTCAGCAAAAGTATCCCATAAAAACATATAAAAAAAGGGTTAAATACTGCTTACTCCCTATACTTATAGGGTTTCATCGTTTCAGTCCCTGACCTTTGAATTTCACCTAAAAAGTCCCTGAACTCCCAATTTCCTCCCAATTGGTCCCTACCGTCAAACATCCGTCAAAAACTCTGTTATCTTCCCCTAAAAAGTCTATTATACCCTCATTTACTTTAAAAATATATATATTTCTCTTCCTCTCTTTTTTTATTTTTTTTTTCTTTTTACCTCTTTTTCTTCCGGCTCTTTCGCCTCCTTCTGTTCATCTCCTCATCAAGATGGTTCCAATCCACAGACCTTCAAGAGGTGAAATGAAAAAAAGAAATAAAACAGAGAAAAAATAAATAAATAAAAAAAAGTAAGTGAGGACATAATAGATATTTTCGGCAACTTTAACATAAAATTTTGACGGCAGGGACCAATTGGGAGGAAATTGAGAGTTCATGAACTTTTTATGTGAAATTCAAATGTCAGGGACTGAAACGAATGAAACCCTATAAGTATAGGGAGTAAACAGTATTTAATCCTAAAAAAAAGTATGCACCTTCCTCATCTGGGTGATGTAGGATGTAGTGCACCATGTAGCTTGCCAGTGGTTATTTCACACGAGTCACACAATCCACCCCCTTTAAGGGCTGACGTGTTCTCATCGGTAAACTTCCGGCCAGGCACAGGCTCTTATACCATTAATCTTGTCTCATCTTAATCCACATAGCAAGATAAAGCCCCGCCTGCATTTTTGTTTTGACATTCTCTTTAAAACTCGTCTTAGTAGTATGAAGATATGAGTCTGCACATACAAAACACATCACATTCTCTCTCTTAGACAATTGTAACGCACAAGTAGACTGCCAGTGCCTCTAGCACCCGCCCGCATGGGTAACTGCAATCTGGCATTGCAGCCAAAACGAGAGCAATCCACAAAATACCAAGCATCAAAATCAAACAAAGAAATGGCTAAACTTTCACCCGAAGAAATAAAAGTGGACAAGTGGTTGCAACCCCATTAGAGCTCTACTGGGCATGACGAGATTCAACCCTAAGGTGGATTATCGTTGCTAGCCCAGAAAACCACAGGTGTCGCCTTTTTTATTTTCCGTGTTATTTCTTTTGTTGTTTAGAAGAAAAAAGAAAATAGCTATTCCTATTTGTCATTGAGTAGCACTTGTGAAACAAGATCAAGTCTCACAAAGTCACACTTAATATTTCATTAAATAAAAAGTCTCATCATTTCATGATTGTTGTTTCTGCATGAATTAGTGTCCCCAGTGACCACAATGATTATTACATTAATTACTACTTCAGTTATATCTGTAATTTTGCTTCCTTACATAGATAACGTTGATCTCTTTCGATCATGTCCTCATCATATGTTGCCCTTATAGAAGATTTGAACGCCATTGATGGAACTGAAATAAGAGAAATAACTTCCACGTGTGGCGGGATCAAGTACTATATAATTATTGAAACCTTTTTCGATCTAAATTATATCATCGTACCTGTAAATATGGTGTGCTACATTGTTTAAACTGATCGATCGATCATGATGAGAAGCAGAGGGGGGTGGCAAACTTGACATGATTTCTCTGAAGCCACAAATCATACCCTGAATCATTTCGTGAAAAGTCCTATAGAAGACATCAATTTTAAAATAATGAGTTCTGGTAATATTGAATGAGCAAGGAAACCATGTACAAACTCAAAATAAAATTTCAGCAAAAGTGTTAGAAAGAATAGCGTACAAACTTATTTCTCGACTTTTTAATGCCAACACAAGATGATAAAAAGTGTGAGCTAGGGTTGAACCCAAAATCTTAGCAATGAAATTATGAGGTGTTAGATAATATATAAATCAAACCATGCCATTTGCCACATATGCTGACTATAGAGGAATACAATGATACCAAATAGAATCCCAAAATGCCCTACATGAACAATGTTAAACCCTAATGAAGCATGCATTTTGTCAGGATATATGTATGAATTTATTCATTTTTTTTTTCATTATGGTAAAAAATTACAGCAGACAATTAGAATGCATAGCTAACTTGAGAATTTTAAGCTGAGACTACCTCAAATTAAAGGTTTAAATTTTTTCAAAACTGTTGAAATTTCCGTAAGTTAACTTTATTGATATTTGACCAAAATAAAGAATATCATCAAAATCAGTACTTAGATACTGATATCAATTAAAATTTCAATCGGCACTCAAAATTTCTACAGAAATTTCCATATATTTAAAGCATTGAAATTTTCATTGAATCTCTATGTTTCGAGGCCAAGCTAGCGACATCTTAAACATCCTTTGAGGTATTTACCCTAAAACAAGTCGATTCATTCATCCATTCATTTCATTACTCTACTAAGCTTGGATTTAGTCATGGACAAACCTCCTAGGGTTCCCTTTTTGTAACTATTTATTTGAGTATAAACTGAGGGTGGATAGTATGCATATACAGTTGTACAGTACAAAATGGACAAATCATAACAAGGAATACACCATGAAAAGGTGTAAAGGACTAAAAAGAGAGCTCCAGGGTAAAGCTCTTGTTACTGAAATCTAAGAGACTGATTAAAGTGGGTCATCAGCCATTGGAAAGTAAAGAAAGTGAAAGAAAGAAAACATAAAAAAGATGATTTAAAAGAAAAGGTATACGATCGTTGATGATCAAAGTATGTTCCGGCTAATTGCTTGCTTTCCCTTCTTTTCTGTATTGCATATTTGCATGCCGATGACCATCATTACTGCCACTCCATCTATATATCTTTCCCTTTTCTCCCTAATCCCCATGAACATGTTTGAATATTTTTGTCGATCTCCGCCTTTGTTTGCTTCCAAAAGAAAGAATATCATAGAGTTTGGAACAACTTGGTGACGTGTAAACCTTGACCAAAGATGAAAAAGAGATTCTGATCGCCAGTATATCGAGACAAAGTACTTGGCCGAAGGAGGCTTAATATCTCCTCAAAATGGAAGAAATCGGATTGCTTAATTCTTGTGAAAGTTTGTACAAAAAGGAGGTTTCTATCCCTAATTTTTGAGATTTTCTATACGTAGTATTAGTACATAGAAGAATACACATTAATATGTCATTTCTATTATCTACAAATTGCTTTGTTAATTTCACAATATGAAGGTAATCAGTTAGTCTTACAGCGCGTACATCTAAATGTAAATAATAACTCAAACTAACATTACAAGTTGATATATACCCATACCAATTTGTTACGTGCGCAGGTTGGGGAAAACTTTCCTAGAACTGCCTTGGTACGTAGAAGTATATTCATTGTTTGCAAATCTTTACTGTTAATTAACAAATGAAGTTCATGATCTTGACTTTTTAAGTTTTCCGTGATGAGATGATGATTGTGAGATGTGTTAATTATGGCCTTATTGAACAATGTGAATCATTTCTTGGGTTTAAAGACTCAAGTCCCTAATCGAAGGCTCAATTTTTCTTTCTAGCCGTCTATCTTTTCTTCCTAAAACCGCTGGCTTCCGTCTTCCAAACGTCGCTCGTCCAACGTCAGCGCCGACCTAGTCGGGCAGCTATCGTTTTGCTGTTGTCGGATGTGTAGTTTTTTTAAGGCTTGGATGGCTTGGTTTGATGGCTGCACGATGGGCGCTGGGTTTTGTTCTGATTGAGGCATTGTTGTGGCTGACTCGTGAACACCGACGGAGGAGGCGGCGCAAATTAGGTGGTTCCAGGGGGCGGCTGCAACGAATGCTTCATCGTTAGGGTCAGGTAGTGGTATGGATCAAAGTTTAGTTCAATTTAAAGCATGTTTAGCATGTTCTCTGTATTGGCTCCTTAGTTATTTTGGAGAACATGTTTAGTTTTTTTTATCAATTTAGCAGCTACACCACACTCCAAGTGCCTCTTCATTTGAACTTTTAGCTATTTCACTCATAAATATAGAGTGAGATGAGTTTTTTTTTATAATTTATTTTATTTAAAACATTTCTTTTAAGTTAATAATAAATAATTCATAAATACATTTAAACTATAAATTTAAATAACATAAATTTAAAACTAACTAAACAGAGAGAGCTAAAAAGTCATTTTGGCCACTTTAGAAATACGTCTGCATCAGTGTTCTCTATTATATCTAGTTTTAAATTTATATTATTTTTTAAAGGAAGGTTACATAGTTTAAATGTATTTAAAAGTTACATAAAATAACTCAAAATGAATGTTATAAATTATAGAGAGCCTCATCTCGCTCTTTATATTTAGGAGCGAGATAGCTAAAAGTTATAATGGAGAGTCACTTAGGAGTCTGGTGCAGCTGCTAAAATATATAAAAAGCTAAACATGCTCTCCAAAATAGCTAAGGAGCCAAAATAGAGAGTCTGCTAAAGATGCTCTAATGCAGACGTATTTTAAAAGTAGCTAGCTAAAATTATTTTTTAGCTACTTTAGCTAAAATTTAACTAAAAAGACTAGAATTGCTAAATATGCTCTTACTATCGGATAGATTAATTCAAGAGGCAATAACAAGAAAATAATACACCTATATATGCTAGAAACTATGTAAACAAATAAATCATTTGTTTTTTCAAATTCAAAATCATGAAATAATATAGAATTTTACCTTTTGATTTTTGCATCTATATTACTTAGAGTGATGCTACATACCCCAAATATATTTATTGAAATTTGATCCCAAATGATGTGGCAAGTGATGTGTCAACTGACACATAATGACCTTAACTTGATAATTTCCAACTTGCTTTATTATTTTCACTTTGTGACTATTATTTTCATCTATTTTCAGGGAAAAAACTGAAGATCATAAATGCAGCAAGTTTCTTTCATATGCAGGCCATTGTTTTCTCTCTTTTCAAACCCTAGAATCGAAGACCATTCTCTTGTAGCAATTAATATTGAAAAAGACATTCTAATTGGTTCCATAGATCTTATCTTCTCAATATGCTCATTCTCTAATTGAAGAAATAAAAAATTCTAAACATCTTTATGTAGAAAATTGATGGGCATGAGATGCAAAACTACCTCTTCAAAGATCAAGCATCTAGTAAAAGAACTTGCTCATCTGTAGTTGAGCTAGGTTCCATTTTTGTGCAGCATATATAAATGTTATTAAATTGTGAAAAGATGAACGTGCTCTTAGGTTGGATTCATGAATCAATGTTCGGGTAGCTAGAATCCTAAATCTAAACATTGAAGATAAAAATACCGGAGTTTTTTTTTTCTTTTTCAAATGAAAAGAAATTAATAAAAAAGAAAGTGGACATGTCAGAAACTATTGGGATGAAAATGATTACGTGGCAACTGCCACGTCATTTGGGACTCAATTTTGGTAAAAATATTTGGGATCCCAAGCATTTTTCTATTACTTATCTCTCTTTATTTCTAGTTTCTAGTGCTCATGTGCTCACCAATTTTGATCAATCTTGTTTAGCCATTAAATATTTTTAATTATGAGGTCACTCTAGTTTGAACTCTTTTTATGGTGATATGATATGGTAACATGCACTAATTAGCAAAGAGTGCTCGATTAGCTACTCTATTTGCTTTAACAAAATGGTGACATATATCGAAAAAATAACTCTATACGAAGAAGCATCATTACAAATAACATAGATTTCCTACTATGTTGCTGCACGGAAACAAATCTGGCGACACTCCTAAATTTGTGATCATTTGATTAGAAAAACATAAAAAATTCAGAATTTCTAACACAAGGTTTTGGTTTTGTAACTTCGTTCCTTTTTATTGGGCTTTTGGTTTAGTCCCTCCTCAATGCTCTTGTATCTCCTTGTTGTATGAGGGCTTTTGTAATTTTTCTTCTGTAGCACTAAACCATAAACCATAATTATGGTGAGCTTACTTGGAAATTTCTTTTGTGGTTCACAAATTTTTTTTTTTTTGAGAAGAATTTGTGGTTCACAATTTGACCCAAGTAAATTTGGGTTTTTATTTTTATTTTTGTATTTAATCTGAATTTCTTTTATCTTATTTAAATAAAAGAAAAGAAACCCAAGTTCCCAAATTTATGAAAGCGCGCATTTTGTACATGTAGCCAGTTTTTATTCTCGTTTGGGTATTTCCTTCTCACATTATTCTGACAGTTGGAGAAAAAAGAGCAACATGCATGCCAAAGCTACCTAACAGAAAGACAATTATTGCTGGACAAAAGCTTCCTCCCGATGTCTGATCATGAGAGAGCTCAGTTGATCCGATATGATAATTGATGGACAAAAGGCAAATGAGAAGTAGACATATATAGAGCATGGCTAGGGAAGTACGTACTATCATTCTAGCTTAGCTGAGCTTAGCTAGGTTTCTATAGGTCAATAAGGCCACAATACAAACAAAACCTGCCTGCTGATCGAGAGCCTCAGACTCAGAGACTTGGTGCTGGCTATAAAATAGACCCTTCAGCTCAAAATGCGCAGTAGTCAGTATTACTCAGTATTATGTGATGCATGCACAGGGGTTTAAAATAACTTGGACCTATCACAATGTGTCAATGTTTCTGAGTGCTTGCTCTCGAATAGACCTATCACGGGAGGGAATAAGCACACATGCTTTGCCTAGCTTCTGGTTTTGATATATAGGCAGTTGTTGCAGTTGTTTGCCTTCACCAATAATCAAATTCTACTTGAACATTAATCAGAATACTAGTTGATACACCCAAACAGCTTGGTTGTCTAGAGCGCTTTGCGCACCAACATACCTGAATTTTAGAGCTACCGCTAAATAATCTTTGTCTTCGTTTGACCTCCATTATTACTTTTAGCATGTTTTTGCCATATTGTTTGATATACATTGTATGCTTCTTCTTTAACAGTTTATATAAGTTTTTTTATATTTGGTGATTATTTATCATAGCATCAGTCTTTTGATCCACATTTATCTGTAAGTTTTTATTTTACATACGAAGATGCCCAAGCTGAAATTAGTGATTCTCTAATAATGTTATACTTTCTTTTTCTTTGAATATATGCAACACTGCTGGAATAGCAACAGAAAATAAACCTTTTGATCATGATTTATGATTGGGGTTTTGTACACCAAGCTGGTCTGTAAATGGGAAGATTCAAATGATGGATTGTCTGATTGTCTCTTGAAAAGTAACCATATATATCAGGTTGAATCCAAAAATAGAAAGCATAATTCCAAACTTGAAGCTAGTGACAACACGTTACAGTACACTCTTCCAAGCATAGATCAAGATTTGGCTAGGCAGTAATATTTGAACCGGTTAAACTAGCACACTGCTGCACACCCTTTACCCCATATTTTCAGGGAATATGATGCTTTTTGGTCGAGGTAAAGATATGACATCAACCTCAGTAAAAGAATATCAAAAGATGATGATGACCCAACAGGATCATTGAATAGCTCAATGTTATAAAAATGAATTAAATGCCTCTGTTGATTAGGTTTTCGATCTTAATTAGCGGGGTCGTCTTGGGTACCTTGGTATTTGTCATACTCTTATTTATTTATTTATTTATTTTTTAGTAAATTAATATAGTAGAAACCTACTGAACTGGTCAACAGGTTATCCAATTAAATATCGACATGTGTCATTTTAAAAAATAAAATTTACCATATTAACAACACACTCTTTCTTGATATGTAACATTGTTAAAAATCATGTAACAAGTATTGTCAAAATAATAAATTACACATAGTACGTTGAACTACAATTACGACTTATGACAACAGTTGTTGTGGTTATTTTAATTGAGTGGTCAAAGATGTAAATATCATATTTGGACAACTTTTATCAAATTTAGAACCTTGATTATCAAGTGGAGAAGCTCCTTACAATACTAAGTTGTTACATATCTTTTGGTCTAATTTTAATTTTACCATGTTCACAACACAAATATTGTCAGTATTGTAAAATGGTTGGTAATCTTGTAAATGGTATAGTTTTTGAAGTAATTACTACAATCAGAACAAAAGTTACAGCTTTTACACCAATAGTTGTGAGTTATGGTAAAATATGTAGTCATTGAGTAATTATTCCATTAATGATAAAAATATAAAGATTTACCACTTTGACAACAAATTTGTTGTTGCACTTGTTAAATTGTCCATAAATTAGTACATTAGTTTAGGTTGAGTAATTACTATAAATAGGACAAAAGTTACCGCTTTTACATCAATTGTTGTGATTGTGGTAAAATGTGTAGTCATTCTAGTAATCATTTCATTAATGATAAAAACATAAAGATTTACCACTCTGACAACAAATTTGTTTTCATACTTGTTAAATTGTCTATAAATTAGTACATTAGTTTAGGTAGAGTAATTACTACAAATAGAACAAAAGTTACCGCTTTTACATCAAGTGTTGTGGGTTGTGATAAAATGTGTAGTCATTGTAGTAATAATTTCACTAATGATAAAAACATAAAGATTCATACATGTTCTATTTTATATAATATTTACCACTTTGAGGACTCATGTAACTACTTTGAGGACACATGTGGTAATTAGAAAAAAAATCTGCATTAAAGTAAATAAGGTCTTTGTTAGAGAAAAGTAGGTTCTCATTTGAGTAATTAAGTCCTAAAAGTGGTAATTGTAATAGGTTCTCATTAGAGTAAAGTAGATTCTCATTTGAGTAAATAAGTCCTAAAATAGGTTCTCATTTGACTACATTTTAAATTTATTTTTACACTAATTAAGCGCCATTAGATTAAGGAGAGAATGCCGAAACTCTCTCTCCTCTGGGTTATTCTAGGGTTTCTTGCCGTGGTAACCCATGGCGGCTTTGCAACACTAACCAGCATGGGCGGGCATCCTGTCCCCTCTGGTTTCATTGGCGATGGCGGCGGGGGAGCGATTCCTCACCTCCTCGTCCCGACTCTCGCAAGGGAGGACTCTCGACGGCGATCGACTTTCGTTGGTGGTGGTCTTGTATCTAGGTATCAGAAGGGGGGCGGTGCTCTCCCTTCTCCTACTCTTCTCGGCGGTGGCTGGTTTGGTTACGCCGATGGTGGTGATGGTAGATCTTATGCCTTCGGGTCAAGATCGGAGTTGTGGCGTGGTGTTGTGGAGGGAAGCTCTTCCACTGGAGGCGGTGGTGCATCCAGACCGGGCTTTCTTCTCCATGATGTCGCTGTGATGGGGGATCCGTTTCCTGAGGAAGACGATGGAGCTACATCCATGGATGAATGGGCGTCGGCGCCGGGTTTTGGTTTTTCGATTGGTGGTCAAGGTCTGGTCCTTCCCAGAGGCTATGATGGCTTTGCTCTGATACGGTATTGTACTTCTCCGTACAAGGACGATGGTGGCTATGGTGATCTCGTTGGCGGCGGCCTTGCTGGCTACAGCGACGGCGGTGGGATGGAGGCTACCAGAAGGTTTCTTGGTGGCTTTGGGCTTTTGCTAGGGTTTCTTGTAATTGGGCCTGTCGGGTTAGCATGGGCTGGATTAACTTGGGCTCATAGCATGTTTAGGTTTATTGTTTTTATTTTAGCATTGGGTTATTATCATTGTTCACGCAACGATGATGGCCCTATTATTTTCTTTACTTAATTTCTTTTGGGTCGCAAAAACCAGTGCCTCAGTTGTTACATTTTATGTCTGGAGGATGGTATGTCATCCTCTGCTTCGAGGTGTCTGGTTTTTGTTAGAATAATGGTGCGTGGACTTCCTAAAAGGTGGGTGTACTCGGGATTTTTTGGGATTTTATTCTTCTAGAATAGGGTGTCATGAGGTTCTAAGGAACGATTGCTTTCTGTCGACCCCATAAGGGGTGTTTCGTTTTTGTACTGCTCGCTGAATCTAATGAAAGGGCTGACCTGTTCTCGTTCAAAAAAAAATTTATTTTTACACTAATTGTTGTCGTTGTCGTAAAATGCATGTAAAAATAATTATATTTGGTTAAGGAAACTACTATACTAATGATATAATTAATTGGTAATAAAGATTACTTAACTAATACTAATTTTGCGAACTTAGGTTAGAAGGTTTTTGTTTTTAATAAGGAAAAAACGTAATTTTCAATTGTGTAATTGTCCATTAATAACAAGCATTAATTCACTAATAATAAAATTAATTAGTAATATAGACTATTTAACTAAAAGTAATTCGGTGAACCTAGGATAGAAGGTTCTTTTAATTTTTTTTTAAAAAGGAAAAATCATAATTGTCAATTGTCAATTGATAATCAGACATTAATTGGCTTTATTGTTTTCACTATCTTTATTGTTTTCAATTCAATTAGTAGTTTGTGTTACCAAAAAAATTAGAAAGGCTAAGGGCTAAACAAGTTACCAATTTGTTAAATATTTTGAACCATTGGATATATTACTAATCCAATGGTCCAAAATATTTAACAAAATGAGGGTATGGCAAACACCAAGGTACCCAAGAATTCTCCCTTAAAAAACCTAGCTACTTTTTTTTTTTTTTTTTAATATTTAAGAAAGAAAATAGAAGAAAGTTTTGAATTTCCTTGTCAAACAAGGGATGAGGTTTGTAGAACTCTATATACAGTAGGAAAATTCTACAATGTGTTAACGTATGACATGCATACAATTGCCTTAAAAGTGGTAAAATGAGTCCTCAAAATAGTAATATTAGTCCTCAAAGTGGTAACATGAGTCCTTAAAGTGGTAAATTTTCTTAGTTACCACATGAGTCCTCAAAATAGTAATATTAGTCCTCAAAGTGGTAACATGAGTCTTTAAAGTGGTAAATTTTCTTAGTTTACCATATGAGTCCTCAAAATAGTAATATTAGTCCTCAAAGTGGTAACATGAGTCCTTAAAGTGGTAAAAATAGTTGATGTATGAGAAATGTTAACATACCATAGCTTTACCCTATACAGTATATGATTAAATCCAAGGTTTTGATAGTGTTTATAGTGTCCTAAGCGTACGTACTCTTCATTCATGTTTTTCATCTTTGCTGCGCCACTCTTCATTCATTCATTCATTCAGTACAAATGTTATTACTTTGATGAGATAGAAAATTTGAATTCAATGACCAGGGTAGTTTGTTTTTTTGTTGGTTTGAAAAGATTCTCAATGAATTTTAATCAAACATATTGTCAAGACAGCAAGGGGGAATAAAAATTTGCAGATGATTCCATGCCCAGGCATATTTAATTCAGACCAGTTGTCATGACTTGGACAAAGATTTGAGAGCTAGCAGGCCAATACGTACCTTGCATGCATGGTACCAAATGCTTCTATTTTTTTGTTTTTTCTTCTTCTTCTTTTAAAATAAAAGAAAACTGCAGGTTTGCATTGGTTCCTCCGATCCAAATTTTATAATGAGAACTGAGAACTACGAATCTAAAGAGTTCAAACAGAAAGATCATCCAAGATAAGAATCATAACTAGTTAACAACAATTTTATATCCCCTTCTGCTTTTAATTAACATCAAGCTAATTTGAGGGAGGAATGCAATTCCCATTTTTGTTGGTTATTCAAATTTAGACTAGTCTAAGCCTTTCAAAAGTAGGTTCGATACTCTGCCTGTTTGAACGCAGACTTGAATTATTGGCCGGAAAGAAAAAGGCAGACTTTGAGTCCATAGATTCAATAAGTCATTGATATATATATATATATATGTGTGTGTGTGTGTGTGTGTGTGTGTGTGTGTGTGTGTGTGTGTATAAGAACAAACATTCTAGCTCTTAGCTCTTAGCTCTTAGGCTTTAGCTTAGGGTTAAATTCAAGGCTGAAGATGTGAAGAGTGTGATCCACTTGAATACTTAGACAAGACCTCATCCGATTGATTGAATCCCCTAGAGGCAGATCATGCATATGCATGCATTCATCTTTCATTATTTTCTATTTGTTAGGACAAATGACAAAATACCACGAGCTTTTGTGTTTTTGCTATGTTGTTTTTTGTACTCTGTTTCAATTTATAGAGTCAATAGTTATTTATTTTATCTATTTCTAAAAATTTTATTATGTTGTCCACAATCTCTTTATGTTATTTACTTTTTCATTGTATATGAATGAATTGTTGATCATTTGTATGGTGGCTTACGATTTGTGATTCAAACTGATGCTAGAAAACAAATTAAACAGGTAATGAACTCGTGGTACACGGTTAGCTTGAACAACTTTGAAGCAAGATCGCCTACTACATGGTTTGTTAATTAGTCATGACCTAGCGAATAGTCCCTACTTTGTCCATTTGGCAATAACTTTGAGGCAAAAAGCTTGGGAGGTCATCGATCACGTTATTCAATTAAGACCAAAAGGTACTGTAAGTGGTACAGAAAGCACTATTAGAGTCAAAAGTTTTCTTCGACCTTTTTACATCTGTTTTTGGATCTCTTTATATACGCACCAGTAGTATAGTACTGTAAACATTTCAATTCATTCATATATTCTTTATTAAATGAATGAAACGTTGGGTAAAGGATAGAATCAAAAAAAGCTTTATCCGTATCTCACATTTTTATTTCTTTGAGGCTTCGTTGGCCTCTCTCTCTCTCTCTCTCTATCTATAAATCCCACTAAGAAGACAGAGTAACAGAGCATTTTTGGTTATGGAATTTAGGGTTTGTACCCGAAGAACTGCACATATATTGCATAAATCAAATGCAGACAGCATGAAATAAAGCCTTGGCCTGTGAGAATAGAAGGGAGTGTGACAACACGCTGAAGGGAAGTAACCCGATTCCCCTATTCAACAAACATTCCCTTATGTGAATTTTTTAGTTTACTGCATGTATGATGCAACAAAACACAAGTAATTCCTTTGGAGTTTGAAGAACGCATGCCTTCTGAAGCTGACACACAAACATATTAACCTTCTTTATCTCTCTCTCTCCCTCTCTGAAATACTCATTGATCATATACATGGCTCACCTTTTCAAGCTCTCCAGACATGGATTCTCTTTGCCAGTGCAAAACCCATCACCTCTATCAAGAGAGATAGTACTGGATTCTATTACCACACTTTTTTCTCCTTTCCTCATCTTTTAATATACTCTCTACATAGTGTGAGTGACTGTGAAAGAGAGAGAAGTTAGGTTTCTATATGTATTATTGTCTACAACTTTAATTTTGCATGGGAATTTAAATAAGGCATTTGGAGTCATTAAAATTTGAAGCTTTTCGTATAGGGAGAGATGAGCCCTACTCCCACTCTTCATGTCATCATTGCAAACTGAGGTGGTGGGGATCATGGGCTGCTTTTTTGCTTTGTTCGATCTTTCACACTTTTTTTTTCTCTTAAATAAAAGATAAAAGTTTCTTGGTAGGGTTGAAGGAATGTCTCTTTGCTTGGGCTTGTGAATTTCCTCGATTTTCATCTTTTATGCCTCCACATTCCACTTGTCTTGGATTTTGACCACCTCTCCATGTGTGTGAAATGGAGGAACATTCAGGCACAAGCTCTGCTTGTCTCTACCCTAATTATTTAATTACTCACTAATTTATACCATTTATATATGCATACCCTTTATCATTAAGAAACTAACTGTCTGTAAGTTTGATTGCACCTGCACCAGCAGCAGCATCTGTTAATATGCTAACTAATTTTCTTCATTGACTGTGTTCTGATTATCCATGGTAGCCGTCAAGCTTATGTAGGATAAACCACAAATTGGAATCCCTCAACTGAGATAGTAGATCTCATTTCTATACAAAAGTAAAAAAAATATATATATATATATATATATATATATTTACCGATCAAGGGGTAATTACAATGTTTTAATTATCTGTTCATATCTAGGAAGGATAATCTGAATTTTAAAAAATACCGATGAATCAGGACGTGGTTACTGACTAAAATGTAAAAAGGAAACTTATGTGATGCTAGTATCACAAACTATGGTTTTCTGTTCCTTGCTTCTGAGCTAAATGGAGTATTATAGTATGGTTGAACTGCTGGTGTTTGTGGGAAAGCAATTAATCTCTGTCTACGTTTACGTATAAACTATACCATTAAGAAACTAATTGGCTTGAAATTTTGATCTTTTGAACCAGCACTATATATGGAACATGCTAATTAGCTCTTCTTAATTACTATTAACTTCGTCTTACTATATTTGCATGGTCATAGTTAAAAATTATATTTAGAAGTTCGATCAGGTTGCAGTTTTATTCTGACCTCAGAAGTATTAGTATTTACTGTTTATCATAAACACAATAGAACAATCAGCAGGTGGTACGTTCAATAATTAAACTTTAAGGACTCTGATATATCTATTATGGTTTCGTTCCTTGCTTCCGAGCTGAGCATATTGGCATGATGGAACCTGCAATTTTTGATCATTTATTACCAAAAGTGAATCCTTTCTGCATCAAAAAGAGGGGGATAAAACAAAGTGACTCCTTTTATTGCAATTTCCAGTTGTGAATTATACCCTCAGTCATGTAGTACTGATTACCAATTAACAGTTTTCGATTCTTGCACAACTTTATACACATAAAAAACATACACACATAAAGCTGCATCTTCATCATGAATGTTTAATATTCTTGATCTTTCATTTTATACACAAACTCAAGAATTCAAATTTGAGCTGATCAAGCGTCTTTATTCATACTTTCGAAGGTGCCTGGCTAGTCATTAGAATAAGAGGACGTAGCAGTGATGGTCTTAAAAGGAAACGGAGAGTTTTCTCCGATTTCCTTGTGATACTTTCTTTTAGCACAAGTTTTGGATCCTAGTGTTCATAATATTCTATCTAATCGAATCAAATTGATAGATAAACTACATGTGAAATACAGGCAGCAACAAGAAGTGAATAATTCATTTTGACAAAAGAGCCAGTATCTCTAAATTACCTCTACTCACAATGCATCCTCCATTCCTCTGTAATTTCTTTTGGACAAAACAACTATAGTGGGTCAAATAATCAGCTAAGAGAAATATGCAAGGACTATTTACACTACTACAATTTTGCTTATAGGACACCCTCCTATAAGGGTGTTCATTGTTCACAAAGGCCACCAAAGTCTTCATTAGCCTGTATGCAGCCACCAAATACTGGTGATTACCCAGTTTCCTTTGAAGCATAGAGCACTAAAATTGAATCGGTGCCTGGTTTTCAACTTAAAAGAATGTTGTCATGTCAGCTGTTATGTTAGCTATCATACACCAATTATAGTGTTAATAGCCAACTGTTAGAATGGTGTCTTCAAATGCCACATTGTTAAAATAAATAAATAAATAAACCATTAAGCAGTGGAATAGATCAATTATGTCTACAAATGTATTCATATACACCATCACATTCGATCATGAACATTATATCAGGTTTCCCCATTTGATTACCTTCCAAGTGTAAACCCTAAGCATACTTGGGGAAACATATATATATGCTGAGTCGCTGACAACCAATAAACTGTATCAATCCAGAAAGTCCTCAATAAGGAAATTTGCTTCCGGTGTCCAGGAATAGGAAGAAAACTTGGATAGGGTTGGCGGCCTACATGCCTCATGCCTTAGTATAACCGCACTAGATAAGAGAAAGACATAATGTTTATACCGCTTCCATACACAAGTTTTTATGAAGATAGGGCAATCATGTCCGAAATCAGTAAATTTTCGTCTCGCAGAACATGACTGATATTACCTCATCAAATTTAGCCAAGAAATTCCATCAGGGCAAATAGTGTTCTAAACCCCATGTCTCAGCTGGTGTGCATTAGTAACAGAACAATTGAAAGTAAGTTTTGTCACGCCCAGAAAATACATGACGTTTGAAAACTTTAAACTCATTCAAAATCAGAACACTCGAAAATATACATGAAATAGCTCAGTGATCACCCTCTTAATATTACATGCATTTGATGCTAGATACAAATCAAGTATTTGATCATCCAAATGATTATGACATGCTATCCAAGGATAGACATCTACAACTACAAATATTTCGCTGAAAACTATAATAAAAATAAGATCCTGTACTTGTATTGTCCGTCATGAATCACAAAATTGTGTTGATAGCCAAAACGATCAATCATGATAGGGTGAAAGATTCAAGGTTTATGAGGTTTAGGATTTACATTTAAGAGAACATTAAAAGGATTTGCCAAAAAAAGACGAAGAGAAAATTGAAGGGCTGAAACAATATTTGTTTTGGCCATAAACACAATAGCAGAACCAGAAACACCAGCTACAAAGAGGATCCTAACTCGTTCTAATATTCTACAATCTATTGTTACATACCAAGTGGTAATTGAAAGGCTGCAATCAGTTTTCAGCACAGCCATTCACTATCACCGGCACATAAATGAACTGTCTTCAATATCTAGTTCAAGGAAGTAATCCTCTAGTTGAGTAATGGCCTGGATCTTACAGAATGTCAAAATGTGAGGCTTGCGGTTAATCAATATTGGAACTAATTTGATCCCAAATGACCTTTCCCACACTGGAACCTTTCTGGGAATCTGTCTTGTCCAGTTGTACTACAAATCCCACCATTACTGGGTTTGAGTCACAATCCTTAGTGGGTGGGCTTCTGTGTTAAACACCCATTCGTCCAAAGAGATGAATGATGGAGGTGAAAAGAGGAGGTAGAGATACTTCAGTGTTTCTGCAAGGAAGAAGCTCTGCATCATATTGTCTTTATCACCTTTACTTACCTGAAAAAGATGGCTAAAATACTTCAGCAAGTATATAAAGCTTGAGATGAAATTTCAAAATGGAAACAATTTTAACCTGAGATGATGAATATCACTTAATAATATAAGTTGAACGTGTGTGCGCGCGCTATTGTACTACCAAAAGATTTGAGAAATAAGATTCAGTTGTGACATGTTCTTACATCTTTAAGTCCACTATATCCTGTATCTGTACGAGAGTTATTTTCAAATGCTTGGAAAATGTTCCAACCCCATTCTTGGTAAGTTTTGTTCCCAGTTACCCGCCATAGGTAGAAAAGTGACTCAACAGTTTCAGGCCTTAAAATGTTCCATGATGTTCCCACGGTCATGTCCTACAAATTTTTTTTGATATCATGTTAATTCTATCTTTAAAATCATAGTTTCAAGTATAAGAAGAATGTCAGTATAAGACCTGTCCAGCGGGAAAGTTATAGTTCTCCCCAGCCAATTTTGTAGGCGTTGTCTGATAGAAATTGTAACATGTCCATGCAAGCTACATAACATATAGCAATTCAAGACATAAGCTAATGGATAAATCATAAAACATATTGTGGCTAATAATTGTCCAAACTGGAATTAGTAGAGTTCAGGAGCTGTGAAACACGATTAGCCAAGTTGGATTACAATCAGAAAGCACCGCTGTTTATTTTAGTTTGTCATTTAACACTCAGATTTGTCTGTTAAAAGTATTCCTCTCCATCCTCTGATGTTACCCCTCAGGTGAAAGGGTATTTTGTCCGTAATACGAAGGCATACAATAAGGTTAAGAGTTCATGCATAATATATTGTGTTGGAAGCATATGATGCATAAACAATACTACTACAAATTTTGTAGCTGCTATTGATCAGAACTCCAAGACACTAGAATAGAGTTCACAAAGTCATCATACATGCACAATTCATCAGTTTCTACTTAGCCTGAGTATCCAGCCCAGCACTAGAAAGCTATTTCTATGGTGAAGTCTCGGCTTCTATAGAAAAGTTTCTACCTAATCCCATAAACAATTCCATGGGCTATTTACACTGTTTACAGCCTTCTATGGGCTTTCTAGTATCAAACCAAATGAGTATTTTGACTTCATTTTGTTGAATAATGTGATATGAATCTAAACACAAACTGTTTGTGAACAAAAATACTTTGAAACTTTAATATGCAAAGTGACTTTAGTGAGTCTTAAACAAAAGCAAAACCTCATACAAGTTTTATGAAAGACTGAGCAGCAATTTTATTCATTAATTCCTGGTATGAATCAGTACTAACCTAACACTGGTAACAACTGTGGAGCATCAAGAAGAGTGTCAACTAATACAGTTTACAAGGTTATAGTATTTACTTCAATATTACATAGATATTTTTTTTTTAAGTGATAGGACAACTATTAATCATTGTGTCTCATATTTTGCTTGCATAACGGTTTAAATTGAGTCTATGGTAGTAAACTTCACCTCAAATTACCTCTTCAGCAAGGGATAAAATCTTTTCAGCTTCGCCAGGGTCATAGCCAGAAGATCCTAAAGCCAGCATGCCAGGAGCAAAGCAAGCTAATTCATCCATCTGCATACAACATGGCACGTAGCCCTCCAAATTTTAACAACTTATTTGGCACACGCTATATTCTGATTATTCATACGCTACCTTGTCAGTTAGTGAGCTTCCAAGCTTTTCACATATATATGCAAACGAGGATGGTGTTGTCCTCCGAATCAAGCTTTTCAAACCTTTCATTGATGTCTCCCACATTTCTCTACATGTAATTCATAGGGAAAAGTTTGGTCAGAACAGAAGCTTGACTGTGCTAGATGATAATAATGAATCCATAACATATCCTCATAATTGATCAATGCAAAGAATTGAGAGAGCACATGTATAGGCAGGTTGGAGGCAATCGATTGACCGGTATGACCATAACAATTGTGAAAGTTGATATTAGTGTACTCCTTTTCATCATAATTTATTACGTCCTTAACATATTATTATTGTCTTTTTTGGGAAATCATTTCATCCCCATGAGCCAAGACAAGGAAATCTCTGACATATTGAGGCAGATGCCTTCAGAAATATGAATCTAATTGAGACAATAATAATTAAAAGCTTTGGCGATTACTCAAATAGAATCTTGAAAAATAATACCACGATTATCCAACCAAAATTAAGAAAGCCAAACCATGACAAATTATCCGATCAAAACATAAGATACAGAGGTTTAACAGTTTGAATTTAAGGAAATGGTTGCACCTGCTTAAAAAGCCAAATCCTTTAACTAAGCAGCAAAGTGAACCCATACATTGTTTTACGAATATTAACAAGAGAAAAGGGCACCTATATAAACATAGCACCCAAACAGAGATTAAATCCGGGGAAAATTTCAGTTAATCAAAAACAAAAACTACAGCTTTGCTTCCTTTTCTCCTAGGAAGTTTTATGAAAGGAGATTTTGTATGATACTTACCACCCATTAAACTAATGATTGAAGAGTAGGCTTTTGTTTTGGCAATAGATAAATGCTACTTCTAGTTTTGACCTGGTGGCCCAACGATCAGAGGCCCAGTAGTGCACTCGCACAAAATCAAGGCATTAGATTGAACAATTCTTCTTTACTAAGAATACAAACATTTGCTTTGGATAGTGGCCTATAACCTTTCAGGAATCTTGTACAAACATTTGTACTTTTAGCGTAACTTTGGCCTCTGGCCTACCTTACCAGAAGGTGCAGTTTGGAAGCACCTTTGATATATCTAACCACTGTAATGACAATAATAATAAATTAAACTTAAATGGTTACTACTTTAATTTTCTAATGCCAAATTATCAACATGAAAATGTTAAATTTGAGGACCAATCTTATAGTTTATGGCAGTATGAAGCTTTGCAATCTTACCATACGTATCTAGTCACTGTATGTGTGAGATGAAAGAGTGGCAGCCCAAATGGGCAGCATGCATCATAACTCATTATAGCATATCTAAAGCTTCTCACCTGTAATGTTTTACAGCTTCTGTTTTGTTTCCTTGTATCCAAGCCTTGAGTAGATATTCATAAAAACTGCATCCACAAAGACATTGTGCAAATTAATTGACCAATTATATGAATGGATATCATCCCTCCTACAATTATAGGGTAACGTACGTGTGCAATTAGGGAAAGTCGGTAAAAGAATGGCCTACTTATTTCAACAGAATTTTTGCTTCTCACCCATAGTAAAAGAAAACAAATAATAAAGTAGAGAAGATCAGATATACATAGCCACTATTATGTCATCTACCAAATTTCTATAATTTGAAAACCTGTAAAGAATTCTAGAGATCATGACATCTGAAGCTGAAACTCATGGGACTTATATCCCCGTAGGTTAAATCCGTCCAAAACTGATGGTTTTTCGGTCTTAACCCAAACTTCCTTTCCAAGCTTACCTCATTTCTATTGCTGTTGCTTAAGTTTCCTTTACAAATAATCATTCGTCTTAAAGGCATTGAACTTTAATCCATATAATAGCCCAAAATATTGACTGTGATTCACAAAATACACTATCAGGACCGAAGGTGAGGGAACTAGGCACTAGCTTAAACTATAGGCATAAACCGTGGTTCAACAGCCATATCTTATCAGGAAATGGAAGGACTCAATCAATAGCATAATCGTGAAATCACCCGCATAAAGGATGACATAGAGCACCTGTGACTCCCTCCTTTAACAATAAGATTCTCAATATCAAAATACTATTTACCTATCACCCAAGGCACCGAATGTAACTTTTGAGTATGACATTGTTCCAGTGTGAGGATCAAGATATATGGGAAGCAATCCATCAGCAGGGAAGATTTTATGAAACTCTTTGATGACATATTCCACCTGACATGTTACCATGCAAACATTTTATAGTTAGAAAATGAAGCAAAAACAAAGTCACTGTCATTTAGAATCTCCATTTATTGTAAAGAAATTAGCCTGAGAATAATCCCGTGATAGTAACAGTAATGCTTTTCACTCGATAGGCAAATAAGTATTTTCTTAGTTACAATGTCAAAATATAAAAGAGTACCTTCTGCTGGTACTTGGGGTCTTCCGTCCGTTGAGATAAAGCAATAAATTCAAGCTGTTCTGAAGCAGCATCTGCAAGAATACTTTTTCCCTAGAAACAGAGATGTTTAAATAAACAGAAGGAGAATCAGACGATGTTGCAAAATATTTGTAATGGTGATTCAGCATCAATGGTTTACCCTACTTGAAAATTTAATAGTATACAAGACATCACAAACTAGGTAATATCAAGCAGACATATATTGTGAGACTCAAGATCAGTAATCAACTAGAATCATCTGCACCCTATAAAAAAAATTAACAAGAAAATAGAGAGAGAAAAAAGAAAAGAAACAAAGAGCTTGTAGAATGGAATCAAAAAAAAGTATTAAGTCATGATACAATGATTGAAAACTTGAAATATCACTTTCTAACTAGCAGTTGAAATAATGGGGTGCTGATCAGCTTAAAAAAACATCCACCATGGTCCTTAAAATGTTCTATGCTAGTTGATGAAGGAAATCAGTACTTGATCGGGGGATCAGGGATGTATCAAACGAAGAATATTTTAATTATGAAGCATATAAATAAGCTCATATCTGAAATAGACTGTCATAGCCTTTCCTTTCTCTTTCACTTTACTTCAACTAGAAAATATATGCAAAAAATTAGAATTTATACAAAGATAACCCTACCTATACTTTTTATTTGGAAGAAAATGTTCTTGTGAAAGTTTTAAAGATTCAACTTTCATAACAAAACACGAGAAATGACTAGAGGCCTTATGAGCAGGGTGAAATATGATAGACTTTTTAAATCGTTTGAGAATGTGACAATTATCAGTAAGAACACAGCTTAACTATGAGCAGTCACATAACTAGCAAATATTATCTCCTTCTAAAGGCCAACAAAGTTGAAACAGAAATATTTTAAGTCTGATGACTACAACTATTCACTTTTATCTGTTCTATACACCTAAAACCTTCTCGGCCATTTCTAACCGATTATAAAATATGTATAAAATTGAACAATTTCTTGATCCTTCTTTAATTTTGTAAGTGATATTATTCAGTTATTAAATATAGACTTCTAAGACAAACATGTAATAAGAATGAATACAAATAATTCAACGCGAGATAAAAATGCAAAAAGGGACCAACAAAGCAGTAGATGTTCTGGTAAGAACAATCAAGAAAATCCATCAGTAGACAAAAGATACTCCAAACTTACCCCTGCCCACCTAGGGTTATGGGCATTACCATACATCAAGTTGATCATGTTGTATGGGATTCCAGAAGGTGTATTCCATGCAGGCAGCAACCTATCTGCAATATCTCTAGCCTTGTCAAGGAAGAGTTTGTCATCTGACAGATCATATGCGCTAAGAAGTCCGCCTATAACTCTAGATTTATGAAAAGAG